>NC_079337.1:36505164-36807128 GCF_029582105.1 Oenanthe melanoleuca | reverse complement strand
TATCAGACATATGGTATTGTTATGTGAACCATATGCTTGCATAACTTGCAAAGCATATGGTAAGAGTTTAAAATAAGCAGCATTATAAAAATATGATGTGCTTTAAAAATATATCATTTGTACCAAAAAAAACCCACTCTTTTTCTTTTTGTGAAACAGATATTTGCAGAAACATGTCAGACAAAACTTCCACCTGCCAGCTATTGCAGCTGTGTAATATTAAGAGTACCACTTGTCTTTTTGCCTGCTTCCATCTCCACTGGGAATGGTTGAAATTATTTCATGTCATACCCAAAATGTAAGGAAATATGTTCTGTTGAAAAAACCCCAATGTTGTAAAAGATAGTCGATAAGGTGCTTGCATACTGTTGTATGTGACTAAAACAGGAGGGAAAACGTTTTGCTGTGAATCATGGATTCCTGTTTTGGAATGAGATTGGGGAAAAATAAGATGGACAAAACTGTAAAGCAATCTACTATTGCTTCACCATTAAACTCCTCTTGAAAAGATTTGTTCCTTTAGAAGTGGGAAGGTTATAAAGAAACTCAAAAAAGGGACAAATCCTATTCTTCCCATCTTCTCTGCCAACAATTTACTGCTGGGATGAAAACCCTCATTCTGTACAGATTCATATAATTGTTTTTATCACCATGGTTCCTTATTTAAGTTTTACTGAGTCTTATATTTCCAGTCACACGTTTTGATATCAAATCTCTTTTGTTCTGTTTACATTAGTTCAGCTAAGATTTTATTAGCATTTAAAATCCATCACTTTTCTTCATAAAGTAGGCAATTAATAATGTGCAAAACAAGCAAAAAAATAAAAATCTTACTGTATTGCTTAATAAGCTGCCTGATATTTTTGACATTTCTGAAAAAAAAGAATATTCAGTCTCAATGCAACCATGTACCATTTGTTTCCAGTATGATTCTTTTTATTATACAGTTCTCAGGGTTTCTCTCTCAGTCTATCCCTCCTTCTGTCTTTATTTGCCTTTCTTCTTTTAGATTCTGTAGTACTGCTGCTGTAAAACATATTGATAAATGAGGTTTGCCATTAAGGGGAAGTAATTAGTAACAGAGCAGGAAGTTACAACAGTCCTTTGAATTATTAGAAGGCAGTGATTCTTTTGAAATAGAAATGTGTGCAATTTCATGAAAAAGTGCACAATTATTTGGGTTTTGCCCCTTGCTTTATCTTTTTGCATTCCAGTACTTGGAAATAAGGTTGAACAACCAAAACATGCATCTGTTTGTTGGTCAAATAAAAAAAGTTTTTACATTTTCATTATTCTACTAAAACTACTTCAACTATTTTTTTTTTGCTTTATCTTAATTGATAGATTTCTAAACGTAACACTGCTTTTTGATTAAGATTTTTTTCTTCAGAATAGCTCTTCTTCTAAATTCACAGGTCAGCAAATCAGCATGAACTCAAAACCATTTCTGTAGCAATAAATTTGTATTTATTATCTATGGTTTAAAAAAATAAGTTATTCTAAACATTTAATTTACCTGTGTGTAAGAAATTATGTGGTATAATATTAACCTTTCACTCCTACCTTTCCTTCAATTGAACCTTCTTCTCATGGATGCAAATATTAATTCAATTTTATTCCAGGCACTACTACTCCAAAACTCTTTACCTTTCTCTTTTTTTATCGATTTTCTTTATTTCAGAAATTATTTGTTCAGTCAATTCCCTTATTTGCTCTTCTTACAGCATCATTTTGTAGATAAGTTCCACCATCAAGTCTTTAAAAATAGAGTATTTAAGGGCCTTTAATGGGCCTTGTTAAAGGTTCTGGTCATATTTTTTGCATGGCATTCTCCATAGATTTAATTTAAAAGGTGTATTGGTTGCTTTCTCCATTTCCCTATGCTACAGGGTAGACATAAAGGCATAGGTCTTCCTGTGGAAAGGAGGGAAGAAATCTATGAAAATTAAAATACTTGCTCTTATCAAAATCTTACCAGATCTTTGGGAATGGCTCAAAGTTTGTGCGTTGACTTTTATATAGGTATTTCTGATCTGTATAAATGGAAGTGTAAAATTGTCAGAAATCCAATAAAAATACAGAATAAACTTCTTAATTCCCATTCCTAGACATCTGCTATTAGCACATGTTTATAGAAAATGATTTGACATTTTGGCATTTTTCCATTAACATTAATAGTATTAGGAGTAACCAAAATGTCAGCTCAAAATTCTAGGTACAAGACAGAAGTGAGAACATGCTCATTCCATATGCATATGTTAAACTGCAATGTCTGTTTACTGTTTGGTCCAGTGACAAGCACAGCATTAAAACTGCACTTGCAATTGCAAGCACAACATGGTCAGGATAAATATTGATGAATCAGAATGAATTGCAGGGGGGAGACAGCTTGGGTGTCATCCAGCAAGGATACACATGTAAGGATGACTTTGTGGAAAGGGCACTTGAGGAAAAGGATTTGCAATTTGCTTTTCAGTACAAGTTAGGAAAAACTAACATCACTTTTTCCTTGGATGTATGGGTAAATGAGTGCCTACCACTGCTTCTGCCAAGAAGATGATAGCAAAAATACAAACCTAAAATCTTCAGCAATCCAGCAAGGTGAGACACAGGTTTTCTCTTTCCTTGCAGCTTTCCAGAATAACAGATAAGGTTAAGTTTCAGGTGAAATGCATTGCCCCTATGGTATGGCATTTTGTATCTGATCAATCACACCAGACTGTGCTTCCCATCAGGGAACATGTGCTATCATTCTAGTCACCTCACATTAGAAAATAACATATCATGTCGGAAATTTGAATCAAGAGGAAAACCATTTTTAGTAATTACATTTGTGGAATGTGAACTGACAAATAAAAACAAATTTTTCTAGGTGTGGTCTGACATCAGCATGGGTTAACCTTAACCCTAAAAACCTGTAGAATTACTTGCCTGTCAGGGGACTGTCTTTATCAAATGAGGTTTGATTTTTTTTTTCTTTTTCTCTTTGGGTTTTTCGGGTTTTTTTGGGGTTTTTTTTGTAATGTAATTTTGCTTATACATTTAGGAATTTAATGCAAATATTTACACCAGAAACTCTTTTTTCTCTGTAACAATCACTACCTTTTCATATGCCCCCACATCAGAAAATACTGTTGCAAATCTTATTACATCAGAAGCCTAACCAACACCTTCAATACTTTTAAACACTTTCTTGTCTCTGCAAGAGGAACATTGTCTTCAAGCGGTGCTTAATTTCCCCTCCCTGAATTTCTAATCCCAGTAGAGCAGAATCAAACTGGACCTGCATAAACTAAAGACAAGTTCCACTAAGGCCCTTTGGCCACAAACTAAAGAATTAAGTTTAAGTATTTGAGTTTATCATGGAAATAGAAGTCTCCAATTGCCATCTATTTTTAAAACTTGCCATTTTTTATTTTAGATTGTCTATACTTCTTTCCTACAAAGAAAGAAGAAAACATGTTTGACAGCCTATTTGACTTAAAGTAAAAAGTAAAATAAAAAGAAAAAAAAAAAAAAGAGAAGATGGGGGTTTACATGAAGTGTTCAGACATTAGAGAAGGAAATATTCTTCTTGTGTGAAGTTCTGGGTACATATGAGCACTGGACACATCACTGCATCTCATCTTTAACCCCTTACTTACACAGCATTGCTTTTCTCTGCTCAGTGCCCTGGCCTGCAATGAATTATTGCATTGTGAGCAATAATGACTGCTGCTGCTCTGTGTATCATCAGACCTAAATGCAAATCTGTCATTACAGGAAACTGCAAAGTTTTAAATAATTAAACAAATGGTGTGTAGCAGGTTCATCACTAACAGCTGCCTTGGTAAAGGGTAAGATGATCCTTTTTGGTTTGGTCCATCTCCTTCACTCAGGCAACCATCTCATGCTTTTACCTACCCCTGCATTGCTTTATAATTAAAGCTTTCTGTCATTTTCAGAGCACTAGAAACACTTGCCTCTGTGAGTGAGGCTTACCTTGAAGATTGCAAGAAATTTTATGAGGGAGGGAGACCCTGGGTTCTGTACAATGTTCCCCAAAAGTGGTCTAATCTGAAATAACAGGGGAGGGGAGATAAACAGCTGCTGATTTCTTGTGCTTCTGGGTGCTGCTTGCTCCTGCACCTGGTGCTGCAGCTCAGACCACAAAGAAGTACTTCCTGCCTTGATAATGGAAGCAACAATTGTAAGCTGCTTGAATCTAAAAGCTGCAAACTGCATTCTTTCCAAGCAGAATATTCTAGTACAATTTAAACCCATCTGTTAGAAATTCTGATGTGGCTTAAAAAACAGCTATTTCTTGACCAAAAAATGCAGATGCTGTAGCAAAAGATAGAGTCAGACTCAAGAGACAATGAAAACAGATAACTTAGATAAAAAAGTTTTCACTATTGGGTTAAAAATCATTGCAAAAAACCCCCAAAACTGTGAACTACAGATAGATTCCTTTCACTCTGATTTAAAAAAAATCAGATAATTTTAATTTCTGAGCATGATTCATTGCCCTTTGCAGTGTTATGGCAGGTTGCATCTGATCAGTCAAAGTGGATTACATTGCACATCAAAGCAAATGTTATCATTCCAGTCACATCAGATTAGAAGATGACATATCATGTTGGCAATTTGGAGTCAAGTCTTTTGAAGGGTAATTTTCGAGTGTGGGATTAAAATATCCATTCCAGTCAAGGGTCAATAGGTACACTTCAGATATCAAATGTGCAGTATTTGGCACATTTTCCTTCCTTTATATGCTGGGTTGATGAAGCCAGATGCAATTGAGATGAAGCAGGGAGAAATAAAGCAAAAGGACATGATTTTACAGTACCAGTGTCTAAACTATGGGTAAAAAAATGGGGAACAAATGGGGACAGACAAGTTCATAGCATGAATTTAGGCATGGAATATATATGATCACAGAGAAAAAAAACCAGAGGCACTAATCTGATTTTGCAGTGATCATTAGGAATGTTTTTGCAATGCCTGTACCATACTACATATGCAAACATATATCCAGTATGTGTGCATATGTCAAAACTCACCTCTAAATTTCACTTTTTTAAAACACTTTCATACCCCAAGGTGTGTATTGCAGCCCTAAACACCATAGAGTCCTCAACTCTAGGTTCCTAAACCTTTTACTCTAGACACAGATCAGCTCTAATTTCCTTTTTCATTTCCTAGACAATGCAAGTGTTATGTGCTATGTCAGCATCCACTCCATGAAAACAGATGGCAAGATAGGCAGTGACTGTTCCTGCTGAAGGGATTAGAATTGCTTCTTTCTTGTTATCTTGCAATCTTTTCCAGAAAATTATATTTTTTTTTATTTTCTTTTTCTTTTTTTTTTCCTTTTCTCAGTTCACAGAAAGAAGCATAAATATTGTGAACATGGAAACTTTTAACTCATTTTTTTTTATCACTAGTATTATTCAATTCAGTCCACTGGTAATATATTCTGTGTTTTATTAATTGGTTCTTGCAACTGGCCTGCTCATTCCCATTGTAATGCCTCTTTTATCTAATAAGCATCTTGATTCTGCCAAGATATTTTAGTAAAATTTCTTTTCAGAGGACTTCAACTTAAAACTAGTCTGTTTCTCAGGGGGACTTTGAATACTTTTCCATCTTTTGTAATAGCTTTAGAAGTCCAGAGTAAAATCCAGTTTAAGAAGATAAGATCAGATACTGCTGTAAGGACTGGGAGTCTGTGCCCAGGCACAAATAAATCTTCCTGCAAAGAATGAAGCTATGTTGAGCACAACTACCAGCACTTTCAGATGCTCAGATCCATTGGAATTTAATCTGAAACATTTACCTGCTCTTAAACATGTAGATGTTGACACGGTGAGATAGTATCTTGTACTTGCCAAAATGTTACAGATGTAAAAACCAGAGGGTCAGCTGGGTGCACACAGCGTTCCCCAGTGAGAACAAGACCATGTTTCCTCCTCTAATTCTGTTTTTCCCCACACTCTCAGACTCTTTCTATTCCATTTTTATTGACTATTCTAAGGGCTTGGAATTTTTTGTGGTTCCAAACAAATTTTAATGCTGTTATAATTATTTTGATGTTGTTCCAACCAAAAGGCTCTGTGAGATTTTCCTCTCACTGAGGATTACTCTGCATTTTCATCAGGACAGAGACCCATCTCTGAGAATGGAGATGCAATTTTGTTTAATCACGACATTTGTCATGATGAATTTATGAAAATGATTTTGCTTTTCAGGTTCAAAAATTTGGGGTTTATTTTTGTGATTGGTTTTAGTTTGCCAGTACTTTCTCTCTGACCTCTGGCTAAGTCATTCCTAGAGAGAGTTGGCAGTGACACTACTTGATGTCAAGTAAATATTCAGTGGTTTCCACATATTATTTAAGTTTCTTTCTGTGGCTGTAAAAACTATTCTGATGCCAAATGAAAGACAACAGGTAATCTTCAAGCTGAAAGATATGCAGTGCTTTCATTTTCCTGTTTTCAGTAAGTGGGGAATATTTTAAAAAAGGAACACAAGTGTACTGTCTCAATTTTATATATTTTTTATTCACATTGCAGACTTCCAAGATCAACCTAATGCAAACACTCTAATTTTTTGATCTGCAATTATCTGAGAATTTTAATTTAAATTCATATTTAGTACTCTTGTAGAGATGCTATACATCTCTAGCTTATAATAAAATGAGATATGGACAGCCTGATGAATACTTGTCCTACTGAATTCTCTGCAAAACACATAATACAGCAAGCATTATGTATAGATAGTTAAGAAGCCACATTTTTATTTTATTATATAAATATATTATAGATCTCTAGCTAATTCTCTTCATATGTAGGTGTTTATAACTTTTTAATTTTTAAATTCAGGCAGCATTTTTGGAGAACATATTCTAAGGTGCATTAACCCAAGTGATGAGTTCTTAACAGAGTCAAAAAATGCAGTGAGAAGTGCAGTCAAGATCTTTTGGGAAGAAGTGAGGTCCCTAGATATTGCTTCAAAACTTCAAAAGCCTATGCTTTGGGGATAGTGAGGGTATCAGTTTTATTTCTGAAATAGCAATAAAAAACCACTGCAACCACAGCAAACTCTGTTGCAGCCCTGACTGCAATTCAGAAACTTCCATTAGAAGTTCTTTTAGAGTGTAAGAAGTCACGAAAAAGATACCAAGAAGTGGATATTCCCTATTTTTCTCTTGCTTTCCCAGGTATTGTATGAGAATGCAGTGCAATATATGTAGAATGATTTAAAAAAAAAATAATAATTACTTATAATTGGCTATCTTCTAGGTCTTAGATGCTCAGGCAGAAGGAATAAAACACACACAATGTAAATTGGTAGATTGCACATACAAATGTAAGTGAAGAAGGAGCTAGATGTACACACCATATATCTGTATATTTTACGTATTTATAAAACAACGATTTTTCAGAATCTTTAAATGAATATCCTAAACTGGGAAAGAAACAGAAAAGTTTGCACTCTTCTTGGAAGGTTGCCACAAATGTACTCTGGTGAATAGTGAGGGTAAGAGTAGTAGTGAATCTCTTTTATGGTGCTGTTATCAGGACATAATGTGCTGGGTTTATGGCATGCCACCACAGCCAGTACCCAAACTGCCAATGGAAATATAATTTAGGATCTGATGTGAGATCCTGCAGTGCATCAGTAATGTAATTGAATCTTTCATCATTCCCATCTCTAACTGTCATTACTTGATAATTGCTTATCCTAAAAGAACTAGGGGATTCTGTATATACCTGATGGAGCTCAGTGTGTACTCAGCATTTAAACAGAACACGACCTACCACATGATTGCTATGCCAGGGAAAAGAGAAAGAACTCTTTAGCCTTTATCCCCAGGGTGAAGTGCTTTCCTAATCTTTATAAATGTTCCTGTGAAGTCTGTGGTTTTTGCAGGTTTTTGTGTAGCTTTTTTTAACACCTAAGGGCATAGGTGCAGTGTTCTGATAAGCCATGTCCCCCACCAAGCTGATCCTCAGAGAGACATATCATATTGGATGTGCTCCTGCAGAAATTCCCTTGAATCTTGCAGGAGGTATTCCTGTGATGAGCATACCAGGAGAACCTGAACAGAGACAAATGAGGACATTTTAGCTCCAAACATTTTATGTGTCTCTTTGCTTTCACAGTAGGTGGTTTGAAGTAGGTGGTTAT
The DNA here is from genome assembly GCF_029582105.1 of Oenanthe melanoleuca. Classification (NCBI taxonomy): domain Eukaryota; kingdom Metazoa; phylum Chordata; class Aves; order Passeriformes; family Muscicapidae; genus Oenanthe; species Oenanthe melanoleuca. The sequence goes on along the minus strand of NC_079337.1, from coordinate 36,798,956 downwards.
GAAGAACCTTCATAACTGCTGCTGTTGTGTACTGTGCAGAAGGTCGGAGCAGATGATCATAATGGTCCCTTGTGGCTTTATAATCTATGAATCTATACTACTGGGGAACTCTAAGTGCTCAGAAATCTGGTGAAAAACACCAGTTACAGAGAAAGCAATCAAATCTGATTGGGAGAATGAACCCCCCACCATCACTCCTAATAAGGGTCCAGAGTGCATAGAGGGGGGAACTTTGTGATGCAAATTATAAATGGATTTTTTACCAATTAAGAAAGAGAGAAAGCAGACTAGGCAGTTTGAAAACAACTCATACATGAAGTTACTGACAAAGGGAGCAGAAAGAGAAAATGGAAATACTGTAACAGACAATTTGATTTTAGAAGATAAGTATTGTAAAGAATGACCATACACGAAAAGAATATCTGATTTGTAATTATTTTGCTGTCAAATTCAGAGAGATCTAGAGCATTCCTGAAATACTAGCAAAAAAAAAAAAAAAAGCAAGCTATGGAATTGTGAATAATCCTGAACCTATCAGATCATAAGCCTAAATTTCAACTTGAGTGAATCAAGGAAATAAATGTGATGTGCAAAATAGCCATTGAATAGCTAAAAGTTAATGGAATTCTTAGGAATTTTTCAGTGGGAAAAAAGTAGGTGCGTTATTGATGATAAAATTTTAATTTTATTACAAAAAAATAAAGAAGGAAAAAAGACAAAAAACTATTTGTGCATAAATCCTGTTTGTGATACCAAAAAAAAAGAAAAAAATAACAAAAAAAAAAAAAAAAAAAAATTCCAGAAGCAAAACCAAATCAATTTGTATTATTTTTCAAAATCTCCTTCAAAATTAATCAAAATTTCTTTGGATAGAGACATTGTCATATGGACCAAAAAGTTACTGAAGGATGCTAACAAAGGCTAATTATACACAACCATGTATCAAGTTGTGGGGGAGCTGTCTGGTAGCACTGAAGGGACTGGTGTTAGTTCCAGAGGTTTTTTTGACAACCTCATTAATGATTTGAAATTGTGAGTAAACAACAAGTTAATGAAATTCACATATCATACTAAATTGGGAGCTGCTGAAACATTACTGGCACAAATTAAAAAGAAGGGACCAAGCAATATTAGAAACATGGACACACTAGCAAAATGAGATTCAATTTGGAAAAAAGCTATCTAATAACATATGAAGAAAAATAAGTCAAAACATAGCTATGGAGTGGGAGAGAGAAACCTGGAAAGCAGCAATGCTTAAAGAACCATGGAGGTGGTAATGGGCAGAAAATTAGGCATGAATCTATTTACTGATATGGCATTAAGGGAGGCCAATGAGCTCTAGGGCTTCATGCAAAGAGGTGTCACAGTCTGAGGAAATAATCATCATTCACAGCATAATACTCCTGCCACTAAGCCTGGAATATTGCACTCAGTCCTGGGCATCAGTTTACTAGAAAAGTAAATGAACAAATGAAATTAATTTCAAAGTGGAACCGCAAAAATGAACAAAAAGATGAGGGAGAATATTTTAGGATGAGAAAGTGTAAAAGCCAAATTCCACTCTGTATACCTTGGCCACATGACAACAGAAAAGGGCTGTGAGAACACTGTGTTCTGTACAAAGGTTGCACAGTCCAAAGGCAAAAAGAGGATTTAGGGAGGAACAAAATGGTATCAATAAATTTAATTGGGCAAAATAATAAAATAAAAAACTAGAAAACTAGACACCAGGAAAGAATTCCTGGATTTGGTGGAGTTTCTAATTTCTTTTATTTAGAAGAATTATTCTATGAAAATGGACTTTCAGAAAAAAATTATATTAAAATTGCATTAAGTTTGCTGTTTGAAATTTCCTAGTAAAACATCTATTTTGGTTGTTTGCTGAAAACAACTGAATTCCATTATAGTTGGGAGGTAAAGTGGTACACACTGCATTGCCTGGAACATTTTATAAAGAGTTAAAAAATCAACTCTCCATGTTTTAACAATCTGTACAAGTATTAGCGAAAATCAATAGCTGGATTGATGTATAAATAAATATATTAAGGACAAAAAATAACAGAACAGATGAATAGAGCACTCAGAAGCAAGAAATATGGGTGGAGAAAGGCCACACTACCTAGAGGAGTAGTACAGGAGAAATGCTGTATTCACTATTCCACTGTGGTGGGGAGAATAAGAGGAGAAGCACAAAACACTCTCTTCTCATCTTGGAATGTGGAATTTCCAAAGAACAGCTTTGTCCCACACTGACATACAGTATTTGATATAGAGAAATAAACACTTCATTTACTTCTTTCTTTCTAGAAAGGCTTCTTATTAATGTAAAATTTAGTGCAAAAAAGAGCTCCTTTTGACTTTCTTTGACACAATCCTTGAAGGTTCTATAATGGAAATATACACTGCTATCAAATTCTAATCTGGTGGTCTGAATGTTGCCAGAATGAAAAGAAATATTGAAAGAAATCATTATGAAATGATGAATTTCATTAAAATCAAATATATAAGGAAGCAGATTAAGGCCAGGGAAATTAAATTTGAAAAATAAAGTGGCCTTTAGGTCTTCATATTTCTGTACTCAGCTACACTCAGAAGGTTATGAAGGGACAGCAGGCAAATAAGGGTGACCAAAAAATCCCAGCTCCCTGTTAGACAGAGAGAAACATGGAATAAAACTGCATGTGGGGGAAAATATATAACATACTGATGTCTCTGATATGACATCCTGTACAAGGCTTTGCTTAGGAGCACCTTTCACAAGTGTTTGAGACTTGCACTGGCTCTTTCTGGTATTATTATTTTGTTTGCTAGGAAATATTGTTAGCTCTTTTAAACAATTTGATCAGCTTGTGTGTTTTGGGTAGCTCCTTCAATTCTCATTTGGTGGAGATCCTCATCCTCTCTATTCTCCATACTAATCAGCTCTGCAAGTATTTTTTTTAATATGTATTATTTTGGGGTCAATCAAAGTAACATAATCTAATTTATTATTTTTGGCTTGCTAAACTGAATTTGATGTCATTTAAAACATAAATTTGTATACAAGAATCATATGCAAAGCCAAATGAAACCTCGGATATTGACAGAAATAATTTCTGGCCTGAGTGTATGGTGATATTTATGCAATTTCATGTGATTGACACATCTTAATTCGAATGTAGAAATCAGTCCAGCTTTTCTTTTTAGTGTGCTAACATGTCTTTGTAACAAATGTCTCCAGGAAATATGGTATAGTCCATGGTATAGTAATTTTCACATGTGAGAAAGGTTACTATTTTGATAAAACCACACTGTGACATTTAACCTTGCACAGAAGGTTGCAATGACACTAGAAGATAGTGAAAAATGGCTGAGGAGCAGGACAATGACACTCTGGCATGATATGATTTATTTTTTCCATAATATGCTTTTCAGCTCTTCCTCTTCCATTTCTCATGAGACTAACACATTCACCTGAAGCAGATTAGTTAAGATACAGTTTCATTTATTCACAAAGAAAGGGCTAATTGTAAGGGCTGCATGGCAGGTCTAAATGTTGTGAAGAATGCCTTAGATTGTTTAAAGCTCAGATATGTTGTGACAGAAGGAGTTTTTTGGAGCAATGTCAAAAGCTGCACTGGTACTTGCAGGTGCACATGCAAAGGGTGTTGAAAGGTGCCTCTTCTGCAGCTGAGCACGACTTGGCAATGGAAGTTTTGTTTGACTTTGTCCATTGATGATGAGACCAATATGAGGCAGCCAGGGCACTGCAGATGGCACAAGCCAGCTGAGGGTCAGAGGTGAAGTTGTGTCTGTGATTGCCCCAGAAAACAATGGTTCTTTTTCTCCCTCTTCTCTCCTTTAGGGTTTTCACAGGAGCCCCATGCCTGGGGACACAGAATGTCTGTAGCCTGCACAGTGGTTCACCCACACATCCTCTCTCTCTCTCTCTGTCCATTTTTTCCTAAATGGCATGCATAGCATTCTCCTAGAGAGTCCCAGCACATGGGCAATGAGCTACTCAGAGTATTTACTACTTAACTGCTCTCCTCCACTTCTCTATGAAGACACAGCAAGCAGTTGTAGCCTCTGGGTTTGATTTAACACATGCCATTTCTTAAATCAATACAACCACTGCACAGAGCCTGGATTTTCAGAAATCTAATACCTCACAGAGATATAAGGAGATGTAACAGGAGCTACTTCATGCCTGAACAAAAGTAAATCAAAGGTAATAGCTGCGTAATGAAGGGCGTAGGCATCCCACAAAAAATGTGGCTGCTAGTCTGGGCTAGCCAGTAGCCTGCAGCCTTGCAGAAAAATGTACCCCTGCTTAAATTATAGGTTCATTAAACTTTGTTAAACCTAAATTTTTATGAGCAATAGACAGCTATTCACAAGACAAAAGCAAATAAAGATAATAGAGAGCAAAGACATTGAAAATGGACAAGCAAATCAACCAGTACTTAACCATCAAAAATCCAATGCATAAAGATGCCCATAAATTTAACTTTGCTCTTATTTACTTTCTGTCCCCTGAACTAAGAGAAAAATTAATCCTTTTTATTTTTTTTTTCTGGGGGAAGAATCGGGGGGCATTCTTTAATTTTTTTTTTTAATTATTCATACTATGAAAAAAAAGGAAGCACCTCCCTTTAAAAGAGGAAAAACTGTTTAGTTCTTATAACATTGAATTATTATGACTGCAGAGAATAGAGGCTTTTGTCAGGATTATGTCTTCATACCTGGTGCACAATAATGCAGATTTACCCCTTTATTGAAAAGCTTATAATGTAATAGGTAGATTTGCAAAGGTAAATCGATTTCCCATTTTATTTCTATATGTATTTGAAATGCTTTTCCTGAAAAACACCCTTGTAATTATAGAAATGTCAGAAGTGTAGTAGTTTGCATGTCATTGTAATGGAGAACACAGGTTGCAGGTAAGAAAAGCCTGGGGAAGTCACAGGCACGAAGGCACATAGAAGGATGCCACATCTTTATTTCACATTCATGGCAGACTTTGGAAGGAACCATAGACAAACAGCATCCTTTCTTATGATTAATACAACTGGTGGGCCATCCAGATGGCAGAAAGGCATAAAAAGCATTTTTTAATGCGATTTATTTGCAATTATAAAACAAAAGCAGAATGTCAGAGAACCCCACTTCTTCCTGACTCACACAATCCTTTTGCACCTTTTATGGCTTGTAAGGAAGGATTTTATGAGAGAAAGGCTAGTGAGCTGATAATAAATACTTGAGGGAGCACACATTAGGAGTTTTGTGGTCCAAGCTTAAATTTGAAAAGTAGATGAATGTGATAAAGTGGTAGAGTGATGAAGGCAAAAAAGAAGCCCAGAGGAGAAGAGAAGAAAGAACAGGAGGGAAAAATGAAGGGTAAAAAAACTGCACTCAAGGGTATTACCAATTAAATGCACATAAATTGGAGATACTACTTTGTTTTTTTACAATCAGAACCTTATTACAGAGAAGAGAAGCACACATTATGTGTAAAAAATGCTTTACTGTTACTTCAGTTAAAGTCATACCAGTTTAATGGAAGAATTCTGTTAACTTCCTCTTTCTTGGTGAAATTTTCAACCTTCTACTGCCCTACTGGGTCCTAGACTCAACACCACCACTATGAGGAGACATTTAGAGCTGCCTTCAGCATCCCAAGTCCTTCACTGAGTGAGTTTTCTAATAAATCATTAATGTTTACTCTATTTTTGTCCCTACCCTAGGATTTGTTTACATGATTTTGATACTTTTTTCTATTATGCTTTATACTATTATGCTTTGCTCTTTTCCCCTTTTTCCTGCAAATCCATATTATGTCTTTATTTACTGGATAAAGTGTATGTTACATGAGTTGAATACTTGTTCTTTGCTCTCTTAATTAACCAGAACACTGATTTTGCAAAGCTCTGAAGGCTGAAGCAATTTTATGACCATGGCTGAGCTGTTTGTAGACCTGTAACCTCTACTACCACACATGACAGCAGAAGCTTCTTTTATCTTGCCATGCATACATTTTTCTACATGCATTTTATATTAGGGCCACAGGTATTTCATTCTAGCCAGTAACTTCCTATTACTGTATTGGTATGCATACCACTAGATGGATATTATACCAAATAAAGAAAAATCTAAATCAGAGTAGACAATAGGTCATTGGATAATTGGTGTTGCAAGCTAAAACTGTTTTCAGGGAGGTCCAGACAGCCTTGAATTCTGTGGTTCTAACTCTGTACCAAGACATTACAGATCATGGCACTGCCATGCTCACTGGGCTCTGATGCTGTGGTGGGAAAACAGACAAGTAACCAAAGACTAAAATCTGAGGGAATAATATGTCAGGTAAATAGAAAAATGTTCTTGACAGCTATGGCAAAGAGATGACACTAATTATTGAGTCCATGTCATATCTTTACCTCATTTGTTAAAAAACTAAAATCATCCTGACATTAAGTGAAACAAACTGAATATTTTCTGAATATTTCAGAGAATATAACTTTGCAATAAAAATGCTTTGGAAAGAATTTCTGCACAATTCTGTAATAAAAGACTAAGTGAGAGGAGAAAATTAATATATACTGGTTGGTGTTTCATTATTTTTGTCATTTACTTATTTATGTATATAAAATAACAATCTTATAACACAATTATTTCTTTCACAGAAGAGAACTATAATTTCTAGTTTTCAAAGTTAAATTCTAGAAGAGTGACATTTCCATGGTTATTGTTTCTACTACAACAACTTGAAGTGGTTCTTCTGGATACTTAAACACTGCATTTTTATTTGCACACTACAAAAGGATTAAATTTTTGCAATTTCAAGTCAGCAACCAAATTCTTGGTATGTTTAAGCAATCTACAGTTTTTTTCTTGCAGAACAAACTTGAGATATCTTGTGAATTTGCAAATTCACTTGAGCTTTTAAGTGAAATTACAAATACTGCATGAGGTTTCTTTCCAAATCTATGTCTTTAGAAAATTGAACATTGAGGCTTACTAGATTAGAGCTGCTAAAATATAACCTCTTTTGACCCAATCGTTTCAAAATAACATGAAAAAAACTGGTCATGTTGGGTTTTCTCTGCAAGTGAAAATTTTTTTACTTGATTGGAAGAAAAAAAAAAAATGTCTGTGAAGAAAATCAGGAGAGACATTTTAAGAGGAGATAGACTATTTTTGTTTGTAACTCTTTTTCTCAATCAAGTTATTTCAAGTTCCCTGCTGTATGCAGGGATATATATATGGTGATATATATTTGCATGATCACCTTAATTTTTTAATTTAATTTTCCCCTGAGAAAAGTCGAAAAATATGAATTTCCCTTAAAACAAAATGAAGACTCAAATAATTAGGAAGAAAAATTCATGTGGGTCCCAAAAAAACTGTAGATAAAGGGTGACATGTCACTACATGTCTGTATTTAGTACCATCCCTGACTATTTTTATTATTTTTTCAATAATAAGCCTGATATTGCTGATGATCAAATTTCAGCAAAGGGGTTATAATTTACATTCTCACAACGGGTAGAGAATCTATAAAAGCAATACTCTGATTTTCCTTCTTTTTCCTGCTGAGACAAAATGCAGTGGCATGCTCTAAAGCAAACACAGAGCTGGGACTTCATGCAAAATATTTGCCAATCTTAGATGATAGGTGCTAAATAAATATTATTGCTATTATTACTGTCTGTGGAGAGAAGCACTATAAGCTCTTTTTGGGAGGCTTACTTAATGGAAATCTTTATAATTTCCATAGAAAATATTATGCTAGAAATTGCTATAGCCTTTATAACTTTATGGGGCTATAAAATGTGATGGTTCCAATATTAAACTGCAGTGAAAAGTAATGTAAACAGAATAAAAAGTATTCAGGAAAAAATATACTTATTAATGAAACAAAAAGTGTTCAGGGAAGAGATTCATATTAAAGGTTTGAAGGTACAATCAGAGACTAAGCACTTTTCAGACATTGCTCTTAAATATTCCCAGAGCTGAAAGTAGATTGCAAGTGTTGAATTGTGATGCATTTTCACTTATTTTATTTTAAGCATAACAGGTTTTGTGTCATAACTGCACTAAATATGCACTTCAGCAAGATAAGGACTTTTAAGTGTGTATTTTTCAGGAAGAATTGGTAGGTTGCAGGGATGAGCTTAGGGAAGAAATCAGCAGGTGACTGGCCATGAGTTTGCATCCTCTTTTGCTCAGTCTCATCCCACTTACCCTGTACCATTGCTTGCTGCTGCTCACAAATTCCCATGTCTGTATTCCATGGTTTTCACCAAATTAGGGATGAGGGCTGAAAATGAAAGGCTAGGTAAGTTTGAGGTTTACTAGTATTTTCTCAGTCAAAAAAACCCAAAAAACCAAGAAACAGATATAGTGTAAGAGTTGAACAGACTGTTCCTACCCCACTATATTCTATAGACATCTGTCAATTATATCAGGCACTATCACTACCTTCCTTTCTTTATAGAACATGAATTAAAAAGAAAAATCTGTGCATCTAAAATCCAATCTGTATCTTCTATTTCACTGTAATAATTTAAAAAAAAAAAAAAAAGCTTTTTTATCAGCCACAAGAGCAGTTTGTAATGCTCTGCTCAATTTCCTATCACTAATATTTCATTTCCACCTTGCACCACTGAGGTATATTATGGTCTTGTTTCCTTAAGGGAAATGAAAAATAGCATTAGAAGCATTTCAAGTGATTTAGTCATGAACCACAAACAAACAGGATAAATCCTTCTTTAAAGTAGTTTTCCTAAAACTTCTTTCATTTTTGTTAGTGTAGCTTTAAAATCAAAATATGTTTGGACTAGAAATATCTACTGTTATAAGATAAGCTCTATTTTGTGCTGTAAATTAGTTGGAAAAACCTAAAACACATCTTAATGATTAGTGGTAAACTCTCTGTCAAAGTAGCCTCTCTCAAAGGTCCAAGTATAATGTAGCAAGGTTCCCCAAAATATTTCAAATTCTTTGACTGAAAAAGATGTTGTAAGACTAAAATTACCTAGAGTAATTAATTGTAACAATATATGTATAAAATTTATCAAATGTTTCTCCTTAATTCTTGACTGATCTAATCCCTCAAGTATTGAAAAAACTGAGAAATTACCAAGTCATGGTGCAAGTTAGAAATTTAAACAGAAGAATGTGGCTGTCCTGATGTATGAAATGTCTTTGCTTATATTTGAATCTACAATTGGATTTGTTAATAACAATTCAAATACTAATGCAGAGTCCCATGGATTACATTCCTTTCCAAATGCTGAAGAGTTATTGAAAATCTCATTTTACCTACTGCATGTACAGAAATGTCTTTGTGCAATTTACCTGATCCTTAGTGTAAACAAGAAGGCAGAGCCAATAAAATATGGTCAGGGTTTTTATAGATACCAGTAATAACTCTTTGGACTAGAGTTGCCATACATTTTGGGTGTAAAATATGTATTGTGAAACACAACTTCATGCCATTAATTCTAGTTTAAAATCACATGATTCAGAGCTTAATAAAATTCAAGTATCCTCATTCATGAAGGTTGCATTTACACAAAAGAGAAGGGAAACTACTTTTTGCATACGACCTTGATCAAGATTTTTGCTTTTAATTTTCCAGCTATAAGTTCAATAAAAGAAGTATACTGTTCATTGTAGAATATGGCATTTTTCTATGCTTATTTTTTTTCCAAAAAACAAAATTTTGGCCAATTTAAAATCATTCCTGTAATTTAGGCATTCTTTAAATGTTTTGATCTTGATATATATATTAGGGAACAAAAGTACTGAAGTATGATAATGTCACATCAATCTTCAGATATTGATTTACATTTGAAAAAATGGACAAAGGTAGGAGAATGAAAAGGTAAAGTTGCAGACAGATTTTGATATTGAATATTTCCAAATATCTGGTGTGGTCAGTTGCAGTGATATCATAAACAAGTAAACAAATCTAGGCTTGCTTCAGAAATTTTTTGCCACTGACCCTAAAATATTTAATATTGTGGTACATATTGTTATAATTGGAAGGAAACTAGAGAAGAGTGTTTAGGATTTTGCAAGGGTTTAGACTGGTCTTAACTGCTAGTCTGAGCAGAACCTGATTAAATACAGGTTATCATGCATGCTTAATGGATCTCTTTGGGATGAAAGGGTACAGTAGCTCTGCAGCACTGACTGTCATGATCTTTTTAGGAGCTATTTTATTTATTCCTCTGCCAAGAGGGAGCAAGGACAAATAAAAATCTCCTGGAGGGTTTCACTAGGTGCAGAATCAAGGTCTTTTGTAGACATTGCAAACTTAATTCATTTGTGCAGAAAACCAGGGTGGAGGATAATGAACAAGGACATTCTGAGAAGGAAAGGACTTCTCTCTTTCATCAGTCTTACTCTGTCTGAGCTTTTGACCTGCCCACTTCACTTTACTTGGCTTAGTTGCAACAGCAATTCCTCCAACTGACCAGGTGTCAATTTTTAATATACTTTTGTTTAGTTGTGTATTTAGAAGTAACAAAAGGCTGTTGTAGGTAAAATGATAACTTTACCTCTCATGGTGATGTAGGGTAGATATGCATTATGCTAGGAGTCTTGAGAAGATTGGTATGGTGAGTTTGAGTAAAGGCATGAGGTGATAGGGGATGGGACAAAGGCTTGACACTGGAGACTCTGGACCCATCAGCAGTAAGTGAAAAAAAAAAATCACACAAGAAAAGAATCGATCTGGACATAACTGGTTCTAGGAGTGAGAAATAGAACAAAGAAATAATGTCTAACATCCTGGAAGGGCACCATATACAGCAAATTTCAAAGTAGTCCAGACCAGTGGACCAGTGAAGAAAGAGTAGTTTGCGTGCTAGTAAACTTATATAAATGAACTAAAGTTGAAATGGGAAAAAAATAAAAGGAAAAATCATTAACAAGAACATCATATTTCTCCTGGCTAAGGACTGCAGGTGTGGCACAATTTAAATTTTATTATTTATAGTATTTTAGCCTTTTATGTACCTAAATAGTCTAAATTCATTATTATTTTTTTTTACTGTAATCATTAGATTTAGACAAGTGACAATTCCCTAACTACACTATTTAGGTTTTAATTATGCTAACAATAAATTCTTGGCTTTATTTTTATTTACAAGATAAACTCCTTGTCCTCGTAAACATATTCTTTGCTTAACTAAGAAATCGAGACCTCCAACATAGAGAAGAAATACAGAAATTTTAAACTCATGGTGAACAAGCAGCTCTTTAGATAAGAGGAATGTTTCTCCAAAATGGCAACGTGCAGGAAATATTGCCAGAAGCATATTGTCCTAGAGGTAGCCAGGCAGTTGAGCTGTGGGGGAAAAGGGAATTTTGTCAGTGGATTACAATTAATCTGTAGTTCCAGGAGCTATACTATTATCTGTAAACAGCAAAGAGCAGAAAACAGTGTCCTATCTAAGCATGAACCCAATTAATCAAAACCTTTATCGTCTCCTTCTCAGCAAAATACAAATTAGGAGATTAGCAACAACCGGATAAAATTCTGCTTGAGGCTAATAACACAGCATTGTCTGTTTGTAGACAGCTCCTTTTGACACTGGAAAAAGTGTTAACAAGTTGTGTCTGAAGGGTAGGAGCTAATGAGTCTTCCTAGGATTTTAAAAACAGTTTTGGCTAAGCACAGGAGAGAAATTAGAACTCAGTGATGGAAATTCTGACCAAACACAGGTTTTGGAATCTAAACGATTTTCATAGTTTGTGTTATGAAGAGTTCTGGCTAAAGAATCCACACCAACCATAGAAATCTTTAACCTGCTTAAAGATTACTCTTTCATTCAAGTTCTGTATTGTATATCTTTGGCTACAGTCCAAAATGCCAGCTTCTTCTGTATTATAAGAATGTTTTCCAGGGTCTTTATATTTTCATCTGCTAATGAGACTGGGGTTAAGAAGGTTGATACACTTCACCTGCAATTTATTTTTCAATAAACTTCAAATTAATACCATTCAAGAAAAAGCAACAACATCTTTCTCTGCGAACTGTCTATATGTAATGGAGAATATGCAATTTTTTTTTGCTTTTTGTAAGCCCAAATGAGAAAAAGCCTATGACATTACAATAATTTCATGTATTATCTCCTTTTAAGTTAGCTTCAATTCCAGATATCACACTATTTATTGAATATTAAAAAAATTATTATATGCTGCACAATATGTTGCATATTCACATATTATATAAATAATAGTAACATCTAAATATAAAGAATATTTTTATTTTTTTCCATCTATAATTTAGTTTATGTAGCGTCAATGTGTTGAGATATTTTACAGGAGCTGCACATCAACTTCTTATTTTTCTTGATATATTTCCACTTTTCAATATTTATTTATTTATTTGTTTGTTTGTTTGTTTGTTCATTTGTCAAGTAAAACATTGTTTTCCTTTTCTGGAAATATATTAGCAGTTAACACTAATGAATTCTGGCAAAGAAAATGCCCCTTATTGAGACATGAATACTCAAGCCCATGCCACTGAAACTGAGGTAAGGGGGATCCGTGAAAAGAAATGTAGTGGAAAGATGACAGAATAAAAAGGGTCATGTGGTACAAAGGGATTGGGCAGCTGTTCCAGGAATGGAGGTTAATTCAGAAGAAAAGAGGAAAAAAAGAGGAAGAGAAGGAAACTCTTTGCATACAGAACCTTTTACCCCAGTACAGCTCAGAGTTTGCAAATCTCAAGCCTATATTCTAAATTTTATCTGAATACATCTATATATCCCGTACAGGATTATGTTGTTCTGCTAAAGTTCTGCTCTTTTTCCACCAAGAATTGGAGAAAAAGCACACTCAGAGAAGCTTATTTGAAATTCAGACATGAAGACTGCATTCAGCCAAAATTCTTAAGTGATTTAAACTTTTATATGCTTTAAACATAAGAATTAAATATAAAATATATTTATCTGTGTATACCAAAATACACTTGTTTGAATGGATTTCGGCAAAAATTTTATATGAGGTAATCATTACATGCATGAAGAAGGAGTTCATCCAGTGACTTTAAGCACAGTAATCACCAAGATTAGGACACTGGTAGCTGCTAAAACATTTCAGACTTTCCCCAAGATAAAAAATGTAATCAACTGTGTGAACACATTGCAGCAGTTTTGATATCAAAGTCTTTTAGATATACTTAAAGTATGCAAGAATACACTGATTACCCTGAAAATATGTATCAGAAAGTTCAAATATTTCCAATGACCTCTCAATGACCTAATTTTGATTTATATTTCAGACTGCTAGTCCCTTTGATTACTGAAAGGTTATAAGACTATACAAACAGATATAGATCATCTACAGACCTAGAGCTAAAGGTTACACAATCAATAAACCCAAAATCTGACTCATATAGGACATGAAGAGTCTTAGCAATGACTGTGTTGAAGTTCCTTCAAATAAAACCACATTTTTTTCATAGGAAAGCTCCTAGAAGAATTTAGAAAGGAAGATAAGTGGGTTTAGAAGTTATACTTGTATAGCCACACATTATATAAGCTTTGTTCAAAGTAAGGAATATTAATAATTGGAAATCCAAATGTCCTCTAAAATGTAAAGAGTGGGTTTTATAAATGCAGATAAATTATATTAAAACAATGATGTAAGATGGTTAAACTACCTAAGATTCCAGAAAACTTTTCTTTCAATCTCAGCTTCTGAACTGTGTCATACTTTTGGAGGGAAATGGTACACACACCCTATTTTCAGAATGAGTCCAATATAAATATTAAAATATTTTAATATTGATATATATTTGAATATAACTGATTGCCTCTGCCCCCTAAACAATTGATACAGACAGAGGTTTGGTAGTCCTCTACTTTATTCACTGTTGGATTACTTAATAATCTTTTTGTGTACTATACTGAAGATATGCAGACATCTAGGCACAACATTTGCCACCCTGGCACAACTTAAATTTCACTTCCATATTCAGTTTTGTCCCAAGAGTTTCCATAGTCATAAGACATTATCTCCAATAGAAATAACAGCTTATGAGAGCTGTTTCACCACTATACCTCAAGATTCTAAGGCCTTCAAATGAATCCTGTAGCATTCTTGATACATGTGCACATTCATGCATAGTTGAAAATGAAGAAATATCTCTAATTTCTGAGAGTACATCTTGCTGTACTTTGCATAATGATTGTGAACATAGTACATCACATAAATGAGGGGAAATAGCTTTTAGTGCAGTGTTCTGTCACAAGAAAATAATAAATCAACAACCTATGAACTCTAGGTCCATTTGAAGCGTATTTAGAGCCCTCATTAACCTACAGAGGCCAGTTTGAATAGAAGCCATTTAATGAAGACACAAAGGCGATTTTTAATAATTTATTATGATGGGAGAAATGGAAACAAGCTAGAAATGCCAGAGATTACCCAAATGATAATGAAATCCAAAAGTAGTGACATAATCATCTGCATCAGGCAACAAAGATACTCAACATCTGCTTTGGGGTTGCAGCCCAACAGCAGGAAGAAGTCATTTCCTACGCCGTGGCAAAATCCACTTGTTTTCATTTCTTGTTTGCTTTTTTGACCCTTAATTTAATGGAAAGCATCCTCAATAGAGAGTATGGGATTGAAATGTGTCTCTTCTGTAGTAAAACAAGCTATTACAGACTAGATGCTGTGCATTTATATTTAAATTGACAGAAATACCTGCAATATAAAGACAACATGATTTTGTGTCTCCCCCTCCAGGATCACATAAGAAGGTAGATTATTTCTCCTCAGAATATTTTAGTATGTAAAAACATCCATACATTGAACGAGCAGTGAAGGAGCTTTTGTAAAGCTCCATATGGTGTACATTATCCTGCTACTTTAAATTGCAGTTTAAATGTCTTTGCAGACAACAGGACTCTTTACACCCTGAAGACATCCCAGACCTCTGTTCATGCTCATGCAGAATAGAGTTGAATCCACTCTGGTAAGCACAGAAGCAGGAGGGAGCCAGGTCAGACCAACTCTGCTCTGAGTTGGGAGGGATGTGTCCCTGTCTTCAACTGGATTAGCTCACTCAAGGAACTGGGCTCCTTTCCAGTGTCTGCCACCACTAGATATTTGTGGTGCAGTCATGGTTTTGTGCAAAAAAAGAAAAGCGATTTCAGAAGTTAAATTTCTTCTGTCCAATCCAAGTGCCCTGACAAGTAATTGACATTTCTTCATTTTCTTCCTTCATCTTCAATGAAGTCAGAATTCCTTGTTTGCTTCATCATGATAAAATTTCTACAAAAGTGTGAGTGTATTTTATTTCTGCATCCAGAATGCCCCACAGTAGCTTCTGTATTAAAGTCCTCTGGGAGGCAAAGGTTTGAAGTTTGTGTCCTATGTACCCAATGAGGCAAGTGAGTATGACTTGCCTTCTTCAGAAATGGTCATTTTGTGACAAGGTTCTACTGTTACCTGCAATATTTTGGAAGAAGAGAATGAACTCTGCTCCACAAAAGCAAAAACAAAGATGCCACACATTCAGAGACTTTAGTTTAAGAATTGGAGATGCTTTCCATGAAGTTTTCAGTTAGGTAGGTGAAAGAAAGGACATAAGACATGGCTTCATCTTTTCCTCAATGTTATTTATCAGTTGCACACTACAGGGACAGATTTTACATGATCAGTGTGCTTTTCTGTTCTCTATACACATGTAAAGGTCAAAGGCACCTAGGATAGGATCTGTTCTGAAGGATGGAGGTTCATCTTACAGCATCAAAGCACTCATCCTTTACTAACAGAAGAGTAAAGTCATTAATAAAGTTTTGATAAGTGATGTTTTGTAGAAATGAATAAACACAATGCAAGTGTAACTTATAGTAAAATTAAAGTTTTCTAACCAGCTTTCTTGCAGTTATAGTATTTGCTTTATCTATTTTATTTAGAATTTGGTTTATTATCAGCAATTTAACGGGTGAGCACAAATTTTTGAAGCTTTCTAAGTTCTGTTTCATTTGTGCCATTGTATATAGGCCCCAAAAGTGTTTTGTTTCATGCCAGCAGCAAAGATTACGCTTGTTTCATACCAGCTTGGTTTCAGTTTTTGAACCTGTCTGTGCATGACTTAGAGTCACCAATCAAACAGACACAGATCATGAAGTCCTGGTGCCATATTTAACTTAATTTACATTTGTCTTGTGCATTGAAATTACTGAAACTGGCATATTCAAATATTTTTGCTAATTGATGGAATAAATGAACCAAAGAAGCTAGAAAAGAACAAGAAAGAGTTATAGTGCAGAAATTTAATTCATTGATAATATTCAGCATGACAAAGTTTTAGTTCATTCAGCCATATTTATGTAAAACATTCAGCACTACAGGTGCCTAGTAGGTTTCAGAAAATGCTCTGTCTCTCCATGGTTGAATATTTATTAGAAACTTGGTGATACTGATCTCAATCCCGAGAGGTAGCACCTCTTTAAATAGTTCAGTATTCTAAGCTGCAGCCAAAAATGATATGCATTGCCAATAAGCTTGATTATTGACTTGAGTATTCAGATATAAAAGATTTTAAATTAGAGAATTTAAGCATCCACTGAAATAAGTACTCGAATAGATACTCAGTGTTGCTAATCAATAGAATTCATTTGGTTATGCAAATACATATGAAATGGTCTAGTTATCAGTGCAAAACATTTCTCATGGGAAAAAATTCTGAAGTAGACATTTATCAAGTCACTCTGATTAAATCCTGGCTCTAGGAAACAGTACTATATGAGCTGGGGTTTAGTCAATCAGACTGAGATGAAATCCATATTACAACTTTCCAAACAATCATCTGCATGGTAATGCAAAGTTTTGCCTGAAGGAAGAAGAAAAGAAAAAATTGATAACCTGTGGTATTTCCATGGATATTCATGCTCTAATGAGAAGAATAGCACCTGAACTACAACCCTTTTTTCTATTAATACTGCTTTATGAATTTATGTGACACCACCATCACCACAAAATAAAATTTTAAAAAAAGATATTGAAAAAACACGGATGCTATTCATTTTTGGAATATCAAGCCTGGCTTTTAGATACCTCCATGTGTAAAAATGTATCACATAGTAGAGATTCTATCTGGCCTTTACCTTGGCACATAACCACAACTGGTGTGTAAGTTTAAAATCACCTCAAGTTTTTACTTATATTTGTACAGCAAAGCGAAACCATCCTCTAAGTGATAGACTAAATAGAATACCACTGCCTTTAAATGCTTAGAAGTGTCTGGTTTCCTGGTTTCCATACTATGAGGAAATGTTTGAAGTGAAACCTCAAGGAAAATGTTGACTGGCTAATAAATTTCCCCTCCTTGAAAATTTCTGTGAATGTTCAAAGTCACTGGAACCTTTGATTTTAGAAAACAACCACCTGTTGCTCTTTTGATATAAAAGATCAAAAGTAATTAGTGTGAATTTTAGGAAGTCTAGGAACCCATTAGAATATTCCCATTTTCTGCATTCCTTTTGAGCCTTTCAAACTCTGAAGTTCCCACTGTACAATAATTTCTCCAGGGGAGAACTTTTAGAGATTGAATTGCTGATTTGATTTTAGCTTTTATTGAGCAAACTGAAAAGTTACTGGAACATGATATTCAGAGGATATTGTCTTTCAGACAGACTTTTGCATGTTTTTCCTTATGCAGTGGGCTGAAGATCATTAATAAATTCTCATCTCTTAATAACAAAGCAGTTAAATGGACTACAAGGGATGTCTACCAAATTAAACTAGTGTATGCTTTACATTCTCGTTTAACTCATGAAAAAAGACAGCAAAACATAGATAATTCTACTTCTTAATTTTGTTTTCTAAAAATAATTTTTTTCTTCTAAATGTAAATGCAATACACATCATCTAAACAACATTGAAATAAAAATTTGTCAGTTCAGTATTATAGGATTTTAATTTATAAATCTTCAGTGAAGACATCAGGTACTGTTGTCAATATTTTATATTACATGGGCACCAGAAGTGCTTCCTAACTGATATAAGGGAAGAAAACATTGTTGTTCCTCAGCACTACATGATCACTCACAAATTGCATATGACAATGTTTCAAGGAAGATTTCAGGAATAAAAGTCAGTATCACAGAGATGTTATAAGTGTGAGTCTAAGACACTTATTAACTTTAAATTCATATTTTTAATTAATTTTAAAAAAACCCCAAAAGCAAAAAACAAAACAAAACAAAAACCTGAAACTTTGGAAGTCAATAGGACTATTTTATTTTGCAATAAAATTTTGGGAGAAAAGGAGATAAAAAATGCACTCATTTTTATTAAGATACCATTAAATTGGACAGATTTTTCTTTTAGCTAATGACCTATTTCTAACTATACTTTTTCCGTCGTGTGTTAATTTTGTATAAGCAGCAAAGATATAACTTCAGAGGTCTTTACACATAAGTATGTTCTAATCCATTGAGCACTTTTTTATGTTGATAAAAATATGATGAAATTAAGAGTAGTTAGAAACCTTATTATAAAGACAAAATACTTCAGAAAGTATAAGTGGGTACATTTTCACGTAGTCACTCTGTTTATTTCAAATGCTGATCTTTATCTTCAGTATTATGTGGAAGGGCCCTATGCTTTGAAGATCCTTAGTTAAAGTGGATTAAAAAAATCAATTTTTATACTGCATTGTCTGTAATGAATAAATTAAGAACTATTTCTAGTAAGTGTGTTTAATAAAACTTGCAGTTTTAGCGAATAGAATAACAATGAGAATGCTTGCTGATTTTAATTCTGGGAGTTGAATAATACCACTTCAGAATTGTCAGTATTGGAAAGAAATATATTTTCCTACATAGTGATTTGATGTATTTTTTTCAGATAATGGAATAATTCCATTAGGTCTGTGTTTGCATATCCATATCTACAATAAAGAATTGCCATAGATAGAAGTACAAAGTGTGGTCATACTCCCTGGGTTCTGAGAAGTGTACAATGCTGGGGGTGATGCTCATTGATCACCTAGCAATTATTAATTGTATTACGTGGTAGTAATATTTGAGATATATGAGAGCTCTGAAGGAAAGATACCTGTGGAAATTACACTGGGCTCTGACACAAAGAGGCAGCTGAACCAATACCTTCTATAGA
The DNA here is from genome assembly GCF_029582105.1 of Oenanthe melanoleuca. Classification (NCBI taxonomy): domain Eukaryota; kingdom Metazoa; phylum Chordata; class Aves; order Passeriformes; family Muscicapidae; genus Oenanthe; species Oenanthe melanoleuca. The sequence goes on along the minus strand of NC_079337.1, from coordinate 36,779,819 downwards.
CCAGGATTTGTTCTCCGAATTTGCCTTTAAATTCTCATTTTCGATGACTGTCAAACTTTGATACAAATAAGTTAAGATTAATTGCTAGCCTGCAAAGAATTCATAATGTTTAGCATGCTTTAATACATTGAATTTGTAGAATATATTTGAGGCAAAATTTGGCTCTTCATTGGAAAGAAATGACAACTGCTATGAAGAGGTAAGATGGGACAGAACACTTTGATGCAAGTTCCAAATCCCATTTACAGTCATAAAAATACAAAGCCAACCTGAAAGGGTCTGGATTTTTTTAGAGTATTTTTGGTTGTTAAATGGATATTTTGATAGCCATACTCCCTTCCCAGACAGTCTTTGTACCTCCATTTGCTGGTTTATAGATGTCATGAAGGACAAATCTTCTTATAGTCTTTAATCTTATAAATTGCTCCTTAATATCTCTTTAGTAGGATTTATGTGATTAATCTTGCTCATAGTGATGACTATAATTAGTGAGCAAAGAAATTAAACATGGCTATTCCTTTTGATAAAACATTAAAAATGGACAATTTCAAGCACAGGAAGACCCATTGTATTTCTGTCTCTGTGTATCTCACTCTCTCCATCCCAAACACTGTCTGGGCTCTTTTCACACAGTGCTTTTGACACTTAGAGTGTTTTAATGAGAGGCTTGGCCTTCCACGAGAGAGGAGAATGATACAGCTACAAATTCAACTTTTTAGCTGGGCCAAGAAAATTTTCTTAATTAGTTCATACTTTTCTCTTCTGAAATATGGAAATGAACTTTATGACTTCTGTCTCTATGTTCAGAGATTGTTAGAGATTAGATGTAGGAATGGATTTCATAATTTATAAAACTCAAGTTGCTTCAGAATTTCCTTCACTCTTGGTAAAATAAGTTTATTTCCAGAGTTTCTTTAGAACTTTTAATGCTGAAATTAAGACTTCAACATTCCTAAACCCCAAAGTGCATTTCCTGTCTTATATTTTTAAGCACAATTACCACATTCAGCAGTTCAGGCAGCTTGCTGTCTTGTTTTTTTTTTAAGAAAACCTACTTTGGACTATAGGTGTTTGTAGAACAACTCAGTATTTCTAAACATGAAAATAATGTTTAGGCTAGTTATTCAAAAATACTTGTAAAATTAGCTAACTAATAAAAGTCTTTACATTTTTTACAACAGTGGAATAAATGTGAGATTCAGCAATCCAGTGTTTGCTTCAAATCTGGCCAACAAAACCCACCAGAATCTAATCTGTCCTACCTTTGTTTTTATTCTAGAGGACTCAAGATTTATTTTCATCCATTTGAGTTAAAATTGGTACTCAGAAAATAGGTTAAATAGAAAAAATGTTACTTTTATGCAATGATGTAATTATATATATATATATATATATATATATATACATGTAATATAATATATATATGTATACACACTACTAACAAGATTGTTAATAACAGGATCCATCCAAATTTTTAAGAAAATATTACACTGAAAGTAGTTTCCAACAGAAATTGATAACTGTGAATAGCACTGTCAATCAAGCTATTCCATGTCTGTTGCTCAGATATTCAGTTCTCCTTACAGATTTTATATCTATAGGAAGTGCAGATATTATTCAAAGTCTTCTATATACTGAACCCAGGCTGGGACTACTCTCCTCATAATTTCTGCAGAATAATTTTGTGGATTCTTTTTCTAATATTGTTGAGTATATATAAATTATTTATGAAAAACAATCTGAGTGTTTTTTACAATTCTATCTGGTACTGAAAAATAATTTACAATAGGCAAAGCATTTCTAAATCATAGTAGTATTTGCATTAACAAACAACTAAAAAAGATGTCACTCAATGAAAACAACACAAGAATGTTTAGAAATGGGCCAGTAAGTACTGAACAGGTTATAGACAAATTGCATTAAATCAGAAGTGCAATACTCATTGCATTCAAAAATTCAGAAGCTGAAATTAAGACATGTACTGTTTCTTAGCACTAAAATTAACCTCAGGCCTGATCATGATTATTTTGGTTTTTTTTACTCACGTTATCTCATCTGAAAGCTATGGAAAAATTTGTTCTTCCTTCAAAGGAGACAGTACTGAACTCGTGAATAATAAAAAAGAGCCTTAATAATGAGGAAAATGGAAATACTTATTAGGAAAGGTTTTCTAGACTGTACATTATTAAAAGACAATGGAGAGAGGAGTTGGTCCCTGAATCTCAGGATTCTTAGACACTGACTTTTGTGTACTCGTTCATCATTAAAAGTTTCGGTATGAGACAAATTTTAGGATTTATCCTGAAGTCTGTTTCACATAATAGTCCTAAGACATACAGGAAAAGCTGAACAAAATATTGTGTGATTTTTCAGTTTTATCAAATGCTTATAAGAATGAATTGGTACAAGATTTTCCAGTTTTTCTAAGATTCTTTTTATTTAATAGTAGCCAACTCCTTAACATAGCTACCCTTATAAGGTTTTTTTGGGCACTAAATTGACCAGGAATAAGAATTTTCCAGTTTGCAATCCACTGAGGAATCAAAGGTAGGAATAATTTTTTTGTGATCAAGAGCAACAAAAAATCCATCCAAAATGGATTTTCTCTCCCTACATATGCTTTAAAAATGTCTCAAATAAATTAAAAGGTCACTCAATGCCAGTTCAAAATGAAAACTGTGGAGCTGTCATATGACTATTTTGATCTCACAGAACTATTATTTTTCTAAGTATGAACTACTGGAGCACCCACCTATGGTTCTAATTTTCCTCACTTTCCTGGTGGATGAGGGCTGGTACAGACATACAAAGAAAGATATGACAGAGACATGGGAATCAATACAGACAATTTTATTTGCACCATAAAAAGCTATTTTGATTCCCATTTCTTTCAGGACAGGTGGGATGGAAAAATTAATAAAGGAGATGGAAATCTTTGCAAAGTCCTAAAAAATCATGTCTTCTTAACTCCACTGTATCATCTTCAATGCAGACATTGCAACCTAGGACATGCATTACCATACACTTAAGTTTTGCAATCTGTTCTCACAAATCAATTTTACACAGCTTGAGAACATGGGCAAGTTTGTATTTGTGCTGTAAAGACATTTCAGAGGGGAAAAGAATGAAAACAGTGCTGTAGCTGCAAACAAATCAATCGGACTGTATTAAAACTAAACTCATGATGTCAAAGATGAATGTAGAGACAGAAACAGGACAGAGATTACCATGGGGTCTAGACACATACAGTGATTAATCATCACACATCTGGAAAAGAAAAGCACAAGAAGGAAAAATTTTTTTCTTCTTTGTCTAGATAGTTTAGAAAGAAAGAAAATTATATTTTGCTCTCCATAGATGAAGGAAAATATTAAATAGATATTAACTGTCCTCCATTTACACCAAACTGAAAATCTGTCTTTCAGCCATACCTTTTATTATTTGGAAATAATACCACAACTCATTTTTAAATTCAGCACATAACTATATCTGTTTCTTTTTCAAATATTCATTTCAATTTAAAAAACGTATTAAATAATTATATTGAGTTTAATTTAGCAAAAAAACCAATTTAATTAAATTCAGCAAATTTGAATACAGGAAAGAGATGGTATACAGGGATTTTTTTTTTACTTTTTTCTTTTTGATGGGTTTTGCAATTACAGTCTAAAACTTATTCAGATGCAAGTTTCACTGAATGCAGTTCTAATTACTAGGAACATGACTCTCTTTGGCTACACAGGATAAGATAAAATGAAAAGTCTATTTAGACTTTTCTTTTTTTTCTACATGCACAGAATACTGAGACAGCACTATAGTGCTCAGAAACTAGCTGGTGAATTTTTCAGCTTAGGAGACAAATTTCACCCTCATATACAGGCCAATAAAACAAATATGTTTGCAGTGTCATATGATAAATAGAACCTATTAGTATAAAAAAATAATTCTGCAGAAATAGCTGTGAGGATTAGGTCATAGAAGCATCTGTATGTCAGATGGGAACAATACACCAGATTTATTCAGGATTGCTGGATAGTTACTAGGTTCATGGAGTGGAGAGAGGAGGAGAAATTTATCTACTTTTTTCCTTTTGGCTTCTGTATAAACTTCTCAAATAATCATTTTACACTGGTTTTTCTTGTGCTTGTATAATTGAACATTCAGTACTATGTTCAGTATGTGCCAAGAGCAGAAAGATTTTTCAGTCCATTCCTGCTGCAGATCAGTAGAGATCTACTCCTGAAGCTGGCTTTTGCCAGTTGGATACTCTCTAGAGTATCCTTTTCTTGTGAAAACATTATAAAAACTTTGTGATTATTTACACCATTTTTCTCTTTCTCCCACCCCTGCTCATGTAGCTTATGTTCTGTTAAAGGAAAACATGATTTAAGACTCATTTTAAAATGTCTCTAGGAATGACATAGTCATTAGAAAAAAGAAAAAGCAGTGCAAGCCAGGTGGAAAAAAATAGGATGGTAGAATGAAATACCTCTGAGGACAGTTTTGTAGTACAGCATTTGGCCCTAAATAAATGTATGGGCCTGCTTCTGAAAATATATTACATTTGTCAAAGGAACAGTAATTAAACTGCTCCCTCTAAGCCTTTTTGATAGGCCATTTTCAGAATGAATGGTTGAGGCTGAGAAAGGGCACTTGACATTTAAGAACTCTACCTTTAGGGTATTATTCTCCTTGCTTTCTCATGTTCAAACAATTTTGCTTTTTCTTACCATCTTAGCTCAATGCTAATATGCACTGTTTTCATTAGGGAAGACCTGTAAAATATGAAATAGTTGTCATGTAAATGTAATTGCAATCGTATTGTAATTAAAATAAAAGATCAGATTGTCACATTTTACATTAAACCTGAAGACAGAAATATAAAGAGTTAATCATGGTGAAAATGCCAAAATATGCATTTTGTCATTAATTAATGGAAACTGACATAAGAAACAGTAATTTATACCAGCTCACTCAAAGTAATTACTACCTTCTTAAAATGGTGTTATGATGAGTAAGTAATAATAAAAAGACACTCTCTGACCAAGATCCATAATGCATTTCTTCTAATTCATCATTAAGGAAACTGTCAGAATCTAGAAACTTTTTCCAAAAATTGATGAAACAAAAGTTATGTTTAAAATAATTTTTGACCAATACTATTGTTTCATATATTGTATCTGGGACCCATATTTCTACATTATAGTGATGATCATGCTCACAATAACACATCTGTGTATAAGGAGAAAAATTAAGTAAGAAAAAAGAACTGTCTTTCATTTCCCTTAATGAAGAAATTTCAAGAAAACAAGTTGCAATAGAGGGAAATAATGTTCTGTGTTATCTCTAGGAATTACTCACGAATTCACAATGCCAGGTGACAGAAAAGTCTTTACTTTTCATAATCTATTGCAAGACATATTTTACATTAACTCAGACAATTGCATCCCTATTGAAACAATTTTACAATTTTGTGATATTTCTTTTCTGATTTGTGTACCATATGGCAGCTCATTTCCATGGACCACAAATGTATATTTCCAGACTGCCTAAAATGGACACTTATGTGTAATATTTTTAATGCATTAAGGCATTTTATTTGTTTTTTTAAAACATTTTTCCAGTTTTCAAAATCTAAGTGTAGGAAGATTTCACAGTTACAAGAATTTCTCCAGCTAGGATGGTAAAAAAAACCTGTATCTTTTTATTAATATCTCATTTTTAATTAAGATTCTTAGGATAATTGTTTTGCTTTGTTCTGTAATAATGGCTATTATAGTTTGTATGTTTTAACTGTGGCAACAATTGAATGCCAGTACATTCCTGCAAAAATTATAGTCTTTTTGTGGCCATCTCAGAAACTTCTGAGTTTCTTTAGTTTTTCTTTTGGTTTTGGATTATTTTTCCGAAAAACTGCGAAGTTTGGAAACTATAAGTGCTGTCAATATGCAGGAAAACAATGGAATTAGAATACCAGAAATGCTAAAACCTAGGTGTTTTTTTTCTCCTTCTCAAAGAATACACATGTTCTTCCAGCTGAAGCAAAACAATTCAGACTTCTGATTTCTCTTCTGAAAAATTGCTTCATTCGCCACGTCTTAAGTGTGATAAAAAGAATTTATGGAATTTTTATGTAATCAGAAAAAAAATGTAATTATAAAGAGAAAAATATATAACAATTCATAAGAGGGAATATATATATATATAGATAGATAGATAGATAGATAGATAGATAGATATAACATATTGTTATATATACATATAACAATACATAAAAGGGAATATTTTACATTTTCCCTTAGGATAAGTACAGATTTCTGAAACTTTATATTCTATGATGCCACATACTATGCACCTGCACATTTGCTTTCATGAGAACCCTCACAAGTCAGGAACTGTTTTGCAAAGCAGATGCAGAGCCATCTGATCCACATTGTTCCTACATTTCTATGAGGGAAGTTAGGAAGAATATTGTGAAGAACAAACATATTCTTCATTTCTCCTTTTCACAATCACCTGGTGCAATAAGGAAATTCACACTAACAGTTCCTACAGGTACTAATTTACATGGAAATACTTGGCAAATAGAAAGTTAGGATCTGAAAACATTTTTATTTGCCCCTTCACTCTAAATGCACAAATGCACATGTGCATCATGTGTAAAATTAGCTAGTTATTGATGTCTAATTTTTTTCTTAGTATTAGTTAATAATTAGGTTTCTTCCACTTTTCACTATATAAAATATATACTAATAATCATCAACTTCTTTCAACAAATTTAAAAGAAAGGAAAATGTACTTCAATCAACTTACAGCTCTCTGTGGCTAAATATCTTTCTCTTATAATGTTAATTTTCAGTCTAGTTAAATATGCTTGATTTAAGGCAAATGCTTTAATCTTTCATTCCACCCAAGTTAAAAGTAACATGCAATTTGATGTCTTACTGAAATGGTGACAGAAAAATGTCCTTAATTCTCTGCTGAAAGTCTCCATCTGTGTAAGACCAAAAAGTAGGTACAAATTCACATGTCACCAGCCAAAATTTATTGCCAAACTTTGGTATGGAGAGATGGAAAGATGAGCCACAATGTGGACATTTACTGAAATCAAAATATCCTCAATGATATTTACATATGTGTTGGTAGACACTATTGTCTCTGAAGCATTGTTAACAACTAAGCTTGTTTTTCATTATATTTTTAAAAATGCCCTGGTCATTGTCCATTCTCTGGGGAAAGGAAGAGTGGTCCTGTGTAGGGCCAGGAATTAGACTCAATAATCCTTGTGGGTACTTCTAACACAGGACATTCTATGATTCGTTGATTCTGTCATTGCAATGCATTTGTATAACTCCATAAGATGGAAAATGGAAAGCTCTGAAGTTAAGGCTCAATATCTAAAATAATTTTGAATGAACTATTATATTGTTCTCTGCAAATGTTCTGTGCTCAATCCAGAAAATGAAGAAGAGTGATCTTTTGGGAGGGTACAAGGAAATCCTAGGATTTGCTGTCCCCCAAGCATGTAGAATCAGTACAAATGGGAGATTAATCAGTGCACAAACTTTACAGCATGCACACAATAAACATAACTAACTGAGCTTTGAAAATAATGAAGCTCCAAACAACGAAAATGAGATCAAGAGGAATCAAAGTAGCAGCAAATATTCTTCATGACAAATGCTGCATTCTACATCTGAAGTCCATGATTTCTCCACTGTGAAGAGAGTTGCAAAGCTCGTGAAGGCACATAGGTCCTATCCTAAATCTGCAGCAAAGCCTCCCTTGGTCACAACATCCACTTCCTGCTAGCATGGAAGAGCATTAAATCCTTTGTTGAACTGCAGGAATTCTCACCAAAGGCCTGAGGAAAAGAATGGATTGATGTCTTTGTAAACTGTTTCTACAATGGTTTCAGTACTTTTGAAATAGACAGTTTATCTCACAACTTCTAAATTTACGAAAATTTAGCTGCAGCAAATAGTAAGAATTAAAAGTCAATAAAATTTATAAATTTATTAGCAAATATTGATGGTGGATAGAAAATTGTGTAACTGAAAATGATAATAAAGCTTTCAATAACTTTCAGTGAAGCCTGAATACTTCTAAATGATACTAATGCCAACAGTTATTAAAGGAAAATCTGCCAGCAGGGACAGCTGACCCCCTGACCTCAGGGATAGCTCATACCATATGATACCATGATCAGTTACTGAAGTGAGGAGAAGAAGAAGGAAGCAGGGGGATGTTAGGAGTTATGTAATTGGTCTTCAAAAGTCACTGTCAACACCTGAAGGAACCTGTTTTTCCTGGGGATGGCTGAACACCTGCCTGTCAATGGGAATTGGTGAATTTACAAAGTAAAATTTGTTTTAATTGGCTTTCCCTATTAAAATAGCTCAACCCACGAGTTTCCTCACTTCTACCATTCCAGTTCTCTCCCCAAGCCCACTGGTGGGGGAGTGAGCAAGGGTCTTTATGGTGCTTAGCTGCTGTCCCGGTGTAAATGATGACACCTGGTCACAACCATCTGACAAATAAATAAATAAGAATTGAGAGAAGAAATGGTTGCAGTGAGACACAGAAAAGGAAGTGAGAGATGCCTTCTATCTTCATAAAAGTTCTTTAGGACCACAGAAAGATACAAAAAAAACTGTAAAACCCCCAACATACAAAAAACACCAACATGCAAAAAATGTCACGGATGAAAAAATAATGTTGCTAATATAATTGTCTTTTTTACTGTTTTGGCTGATGAACTCTTGGACTGTGTAGACTATGCAAGCATGGGCATATACCCAAAAAGAGAAGCAGCTACTGTAGAGGCAGAGTCTCAAATATCTTTCACATCTGCAGGGCTTATGAGGAAGTTGTTTTACTGTCAATGTTTAGTGCTCTTTGAGGCTACAGCACAAGACTGACTTTGGCAGTTTTCAGTAAACGTCACAACTGAGCACAAAAATTAAATATGGATGGAAATCTCAAATGTACTTTCTACGTAAATACATTTTCTAACCTGTTTCTTTGCCTCATAGGTTTTATATTAATTAAATGTAATGTCACAGATCTTTCCCATCGTCCATCTTACCAGGTGGAACTATTTTCTCTAGAGTGATTTACCACTGACTAAATAAATGACAGAGCATCTAATAAATGAGACAGAACTATTTTTCTCTTCCCAGGGTAAAGGGATTGATAAGCACACTGAGCAGAGCTTGCTACCCTCATAAGAGATGCATAAAAAATATGAAGCATTTAGGAGATTTAGTCTCTTGATCCATGCTTGTGATTAATTCTAATAACTGTTAAACAATACCAAGTTAAAATGTCTGCTCTTTGAAGTCTGATTGTGTATGCTGTGGGCAAAACTTTCCCCTTTGCTCTGGCATGCCACACACTGCAGCAATGTGGCATGATGGCTAAAGGGCAGAATTTAGCAGTTGGGATCTGGAGAGGACAGTCAGTTTACTAAATGTGTGTTAGGTCCTCAATTTAAAGTGCCAAAGCATAACTCAGGATTAAAGCAATACCATTGTTTGTCAAAATCAATGGAGATTTCATTAATACACCCTCATGCAGTGCTTCAAAACACTACTTTTAGCTTCCCAAAGCAGGAATGGGTGTATTTAATCAAACAATGTTAATTGATAAGAAGTTACATTGCTAACTTACAACAAAACCAGTGCTAAGACTTTTGACTTTGAAGATTTAGTGGCAAATATTTTAGGTCCAGAATATTAAAGTCAAAGAGCAGAGTAATGTGAATCAGAAAGAGATGATAGAGGAACTGTAAATAATGAAGGAGAATGTAACCAGATAGAAAATATAAAGAACATTTAAAAGACTAATAAATGACAAAGCCAGTTCAATGCAGATAAATGTAGAACAGTGGTGACTTTGATGAGTCTTTATAACACAACTGTGCATGCATTATAAAATAGGAAGAACAAAAAGTGTTAGAGTCAAAAGAAAAATGTGTGCCATTGATGTAGGAAAAGAAAGCTTGCAGACATCTTAACACATGGATGAATGATGACTTTGAGAGAGTCTGTATGACAGAAGCCTGTTTGTCATAAAGTAGAAGTATGAAAGAGCAAGACCTAAAAAAATAAGAGAGAAAAAAAGACAAATTCTACATGGAGTTTAAAGCATAAAAAAAAAAACCACAGCAGTGTTTCTGTAGAGGAAAAAAAATATATAGATGAATTGTTCTCACTACATTTCTACCACTGATCTGACCATGCCCATTACACAAAAGTAGTATTTACATGAAGGATTGCCTTCTGTTTGGCCACTGTGCAGTGATTATTTCTCAAGTGTTTATTTTTCATAAGCAGTAAAAATACAGTGACAAGGAAAACAATGTTCCCACACAAGATGGGGGAGAAAAACAGATACAAACATATAAAAAGGTATGCAGAAAAGGAGGAGAAAGCATCAGAAAGCTAGTAGAATGAAGAGACAAATAAACTGAAGTGAAGTTGAAGAAAAATTGATTCAGGAGGGAGAAAATATTCTAAAATACATCTTTGGCTCAGATTTCCCAAGCCAGCTTCAAACAGAGAGTTATTTTGGGTCTACTGCAATATGTAGGCTTTCTACAACACATCTGTACAGTGTGGTTGAAATCAAGGATTGCTCATTTCAGTGTCTCCTGACTGACCACTGGGACCAGTCACAATTCATTGCTGCACTGTGATTCCTTGTCCTCTCTCCCTCCTAGGCTGTTGTTCCTTCTCTTAGGGATATTTAGCCCAATAATGAGCAAAAGCAATCAAACTGTATCTAACCCACAAGATCCCTGAAACTCTTTCCCTCTCACCTAGTGAATCTCCAGCTTTTTGAAGCACTATACAAAAACTTCAGTGAGGAATTATCTTTTCACTTAGGTGGCTCTCATCACTGTGGAGGTAAAGTACAAAACTGAATACCTGAAGATCATGAGGATCACTTAAACCAAGTTCAAGCATTTTATTTTGGTGGTCAGGCTAGTGCATAAACTGACACTCTGCGGGAATTTGGTGTCAAACTGGTGTTAGAGCAGATAGCTAAATCCAAAATATAATTGCCAGATTGACACCTTCAAATCTTTCAGGTACAACAATTCCACTTTTTCTCTAGCAGAGAGGGAAAATGCTTGACCTCAAATAAAATGGTGCACACATGGCTGGGATTAGACCACATGCAGTTTGAAAACTGAACATAAGATGCTAACAGCTCTAGAAGCACAATATTTTTATGCATCTAAATAGACATATCAATAAGAGTAATTTTGGTTGTGGGCATCTCAGCTCTAAGAAAATCCCAGGCTAGGCTCTTGAATAACTCTAAGAAAGTCACAACAAAAAGGGATATGTCTTATCTGAGAAAGCTACTATATTAGATTCCCTGCAGAGTCACACAGCTATTACAAATTACTTTGCATTCCAGTTCATAATTTCAAAGACTTTTCTCATAGACAAGAAAATAGCTGAAATAAAAATTGGAATTCTAATATCATTGCATGACTCTGGGGCAAACTTGCCTTTTTTTTCTACTGCAGCCTAATTCTGTGTAAGAGTCAAAGAAAATCACCTTACAAAACTTATGTAAACCAGAATGCACTACAGTTCCATTTTGGCAGAAATGACTTGCTGTTGAGTCTGGATCAGTGGTGTTAAAAAAAATTGGGTGCCTTGAGTGTGTACTATCCTGGATGCTAAAATATTTACAAGAGTTTCTGTGTGTTTAACTTGCCCTGGAGTATAGCTGGTGTGCTTTAGTTCCAATTTTTTAATGATACTACTACTCCTGCCAGTAATTTTTATACCAGCTGCATAGACTAATTATATGCTTTTCTCAAAAGCCTATTTTTTCAATAATTATGGCCTTTGAGCATGTAATAGACAGCAAGATTTGGGTAGAGAGAAATAAAAAATTTTCCATTTGAGGACAAAGGATACAAAAGGTGTCATATTATTGCTGCATTCTCATTTTGAGTGCATAAAGCCATACACCACCTCAAGGTGCCTCCCTAATAAAGCTTTGTTCCTTTATGCCCATGTTACATCAGTTAGATTTCTGGATTTTTTTCAAAAAATCATTTCTCATTAACTGCATTTTGCAAGCTTCTTTAAGTCAAAGGAAATAAACTAGTGCAGCTAACTGCAGTGCAGGATCATTAATGGTGCCTTATGGCCAGAAGTTTCTTTTCTTTTATCTCCCTGACTTGGAATTGCTGAAGAGCTGAGGCTTGTCCCCATGCATACTACAAGGTCACCTCAAGCACAATGTGAGACTGCAGTTTAAAGACTACTTGTGAACAGTCTACTTAGCTGCTGACTTCTCTTATTTTATAGAGATTAAGTGAAATATGGAAAAATATAATGTTTCTAAAGGTTTATTCTGGGGCATGTGTAGGGGTATATTTCAGAGCTTTCAGCTGGTCTAAGCCACATGATTCTTTTAAAGTTAATGAGAAAGTCACAGCTAGAATGGCATGTGATAATCTGAAAATTTGCCCCTTACTGCCTCTTAAGATTTTCTGTGTCATATGTTATGGTAATAAATGGTTCTCAGCATGAGGTTGATTGAAAGGGGTATAGCTGCATGAAGCAAAGAACTTGTCTTTTCTTCATGATCTCTAGATAATGTTATTAGCATATGCAGGATCAGCTCTGAGAATAAGCAGCCTTTGTGACCAGAGAGCTGGGAATTACATCAGTTTGAGTGAACTTTCATAATTTTTCATTTGAAGTTATGTCCCTGAAAAGGAATTGAACAAATATATGGGGTTTTTTTTTTCTGCATTATTGTTGACTACCCTTAAAGTGGCTCTGCGACAGTAAGTCTCAAGGCCTGTGCGTTTCAGATTATTAACAAAAGTCCTTGGTCTTAGAAAATGTGTAAAGAATATATCAAATTGAATGGAAAAGTGATTAGGAGACACTAGTCAGAAAGCTTTAGTGTATATGACTGTATATGATGCATATTAGGGGAAAAAAGGTACAGCCGAGTAAGTTCTTGATTTTTCTTCCTATTTTACAATGTTTAGGAAAATCCAGGATGAGTAAAATACCCATTCTCCAAAACAATGCTGCTTTTCATAGGTTCTATTTATTGTTCTAGCCAACTAGGTTCAAATTGATAAGGATACAGGTAAATTAATGAAGGAATAGCTTGATCAACACTTTCTTGTACAACTTAGGAAGTATCTAACAATGCACATGCAGAGAGGGTAAATGCAGGAGAGAAAATCTAGGTTTGGAACTAAATGTGCCTATCTAAAAGTTTCTAAATTTAGCTGCAGTGATTTTCAAGGCATTATTCCAAAAAATCTGATCACAGGGATATTACAGAAAAGAAGCAATATCCACCATTCTAGTTCTCTGAGACCTTTTTAACCTACTGTGGCAGTGTTAACAAAATCAAAATATGTAAATACCTGATTGTGGGGAATGTTTGCAGCATCCTATTTAAAATATCAATATGAGCACTGGGGGTTTGTTTTCCTGAAATCTACAGCTTACTAAACCTGCAGCTGGCATGGAATGGTGCAGCTGGGTGATGTGGTTCAGTAAATTACAGGTTACAGCAGTAGTGCTGCATTGACAGCTGGACCTGATGATCTTAAAAGTCTCTTCCAACCTTGAAGATTGCATGCTTTTATGATTCTATAATCAATTTGTGTTTCTGTACATATTTCCATTCAAAATTTTGAAATTCCTTAAAAAAATCATTATGGCAAATGAGGAAGCAGGTAAAGGAGTTTCTAACATTAGTATATTAATTGACTGCTGTAAGAAAAGCCACCTAGAAATAATAATAAGTATTATATAATTATATATTATATATTATAGAATTATAGAATTTTCATTTTTTTATTTTATACAATCTTGACCCTCAAGAAGAGAAAAAGAAACAAAAAAAAAAATCAATAAAGAATTAATAACATTTGAGGACCTTTCACTAACAAGTCAATGATGGCATACTGTGACTTGACCACTCGAGTTCTAACAGTCCTGCCTGTTTGTTAGGTGGGATTATGTTACTCACAGGACTATCACAGTAATAAGTCAGGCATGTCTTCCTGTGTCTGCAGGTAACTTGTAGTGCATCACACACCAGGCCACAGGCTATGATGACACTGGTTTTGTCCTATGCCATGAATAATTTGGGCTTTACCTTGGGTTTCCTTTCCCTTTGTAACCCACCTAAAGGAAAGAGATAAGCATTTTTATATATGATTTTAATGACTGCACAAGGTGTTGCTTTGTCACTTAAGAAGAAAAATAATTAGTTTTTATTTAGAAAATGTTGAAATTCTAAAGTAGGATATAGTTACAAATCCAGATAGGCAGTTACAAATACACATGCCAGCTTTGGTATGAAAGTCATCTTGCCAAGTTAGGCCAGGTCTATTCTTGGATTAATAAGTGCACTCAAGGGAATACATAAATTATGTTGAGGATTATCTGCTCACACTTTTATCTACAGTTTTAGTCATCTGCAAAAACCTTTGCACTGAAGATGAGCCAGAAGGCTGGAGATGTGTCTCCTAACTCTTCACTAATTCTAGCCTAGAAATACTCTTTTCTGTGGCTTCCAGTTTTTGCATGGAAAGGAGGTAAACCGAGCTTTCAACTCCCCAGGATACAAATATAGCTAACACCTTTCTACACAAACAAATTCATTGTTTTCACTTTTTATCTCAGATAATAATTATCTTCACTACTTATCTGCAGAAATATCTTTTAGTTAATTAATTACTTTGTCTGAAATCCTCTGAGAATTGGTTACTGTCAAAGGCTGCATGGGTTCCAAAGAACATTGAAAAAAATGGTTTCCAGAGTTTTACTAGACCATATTAAATTTGTTACAACACACAATCAGTTTCAATGAAACATCACAGCTCAGTAGCTGCATATACAGCAATCTGGTAAGGTCACATTTACCCTTCTCCTAAAGCTTATTATGCCAAGGAAAACCTTTAAGAAGTTGTAAGCTTGACAAAATACTTTATAAATCACTAATATTTACTTAAGACCAACCCTAATTTAATTTGATATTATTTTAATAACTCTGCAGTACCATATGTTTTTTAGAAAATAAACATTTCATAAGATTTTTTTTACCAAATAGAATTTAGTGAACTTGAATAGAAAATTAGAATGTCAAATTTCTGGAGAAATAAGGTCTGTACAAGTTAGAAATTTGGACTTAAAACCTAGTTTCAATAAAAATGGTGCTTCCCTAATAAGTTTACTCTTGTTAATATTGAAGGTATTAGTCAAAAGTCCCTTATTAAAATCTATGTACAGAAAAGCTGTTGCAGCTAGAGAATTGTCTATCAAATTCTTTACCCCACTTTAACAGTACTGTCCTTCTGTGTATCTGTGTATCTCAGAAGCTTATGGAAACATAATTGTCTCCCTAGAAAATGGTGCATTTTTCTCTTATTCTTATTCTCTCTCTCTCTCTTCAACCAAAGTTATATTCTAAAAGGTACTGCATCAATTATTTCATTTAGAAACACAAATTCATGGTGTTTAGCACACCAGCTCTTGAATTTGTACTAGTAATATCCTAATCCACAAACTTCAAGTTTTTGTTCTTCCAATCTTTGAGATTTTTTTGTCTGAAACAGTTCAATTTTGGTTATGTTACTGCATTTAGAAGTATGTTCTATACAGTAGCATATAACAATCCACACGATAAGAGTCAAGAAAACATATTGACCAGAACGTCCAAATCTCCTGATTTCTTTCTTATTTGTTTGTTTATTTATTTATATAATACACTTCTTTGACTTAAGCAGGTTAAATTTTACTTTAAAACATCAACTTATTTCAGGATAGAAATCAAGTTGTGTTTACTCTTCCCATCTTCATATTCACTTCAATTTAACGTAAACCAGACAGAGTCCTATTCTCTCTGAAGAGATTTAACAAATCTGCTGCCAAATCTTTCTTCTCTGTGGGCCTCCTCTGTGTTCTTTATCTAAAATGAAAACCTGAGGAAAGCCCGGATGAGGTAAGAAAATTTTTTTTTTCTACCTCTGTTAGTTTTCCTATCTCCTCTCTCTCTCTCATCTGTGAAACCATCAGAAAGCAAATATTTTAAGCTGATTACATTTATACTTTGAACAGCCTCTCTTACTTTGCAAAGTCCATGCATTCCCTTTCTTTAGTTGCAAGCCCCATGCCTTCTTCCATTTTCAGTTACTCTCTGTTTTATCGGATTGAGAAAAGACTTATGCCAAACTATTTGGTGGTGAAATGTGATTTTCACAAGGATATTCCCTTTGGTCTTCAGGGCTTTTGTGGAAACAGGAGAGCTACTATCACAACTTTAATAAACTTGTCTTTGAAACTATTGAGTTATGTCATGTGAATTTTCCCTTGGGTCTTCAGGATTTTAGTAGAAATAGAAGCAATACTATCACATCTTTAATAAACCTGCTTTTGAAACTACAGAATTGTCTCTTTTACCAGTGTGTAATGGTGTTGATATGTGGAAATAAATACCTAGGCTGATGGGTTATCCAGGAGAATGGATTTCATGCATAATCTAGTCAGCATTTTCTCCCTTGGGTTTAATGTGTGACAGTTTTTCTGGCTCTGTGTTTGCTAGACCAATTTGTGTTCACTTGCTTTACTTGAAGAACTGGTGACAGTACCCCACAAAGATCAGACAATCTTTAGTTTTCAAATTTAGATTTGATGTATGCTCCATAAAACTCATTGAGGCAGAGAATTTCTTATTTGTCCTGATATTTTGGTAATTCCACAGCTTCTTGCATATGGAGTAATTCACAATTCTTTTTACAATTCAGTAAAAACATCTCTAATATCCACACATTGCTTCCATCTCATTTCTCAAACACTTGTCTTTGCTCATCAGATTTCTGCTCTAAAGTTACAAGAATTGAGAAGGAGTAGGTATGGTTATTTTTTTTCTAAGCTCTTGAAGTAGTTTTTTTATATGGTCAACATAGACAACCACTGCTTCATTACCAGGAGCCATATTCCCAACACATACGTTTAATGCAATTTCATTTCATTTTCATATTGCTTTTTTATGCTCAGCACTGTATCTTATTATATCATGATACACTAATTCTTTACTTATGTATATAATTTTAAATCAAGTGGTTTTATACTTTACTATTTTCTTGCATTATCAGAGTTTCTGGGAAGATTTTTGTTTAGAAAAAAAGTATCAGGGTTTCAATATATTCAGAACTATAAATTCAACCATGAAGTTGATCAAAATAAATTTAGCTACTCATTAACCATTTTATTCTCCTCTCACATTACTTACTACTATGAAATGATTTGATTTTCATAACACTTGTGTCTGTCATTTCCATGAACCCATCTTTCTTGACCCTCTTTCTTGCTGCATAACTTTCCAGTTTTCCTTCATAATGTGTGTGTACTGAAATAATCAGCATACTTGCAATAATTTGTAAGCATTACTACATTTTTGAAAAATTATTCAGGTTGGTCTGCTTATTTGTTTTTTCCCAGGATGAAAACTGCTTTCATTGCTAGCAGATTTTAAAATAGCATTTGGAATAGCAAATAGACAAGGTAGGAATACACATATAACATGCACTTCTGATTACTAAAGTATAAGAAAGAATTAGTTGTGTGTTTTTAGACCATAGGAGTTTTACAAAAAATGTTAATAATTGGAAACCATTATTTTCAGACCAGTATACCAAGTTCTGTAGAGATGGAGTTTTTACTGTGCAGTTAATCCTGTGTACTACTGTGCAGATTCACTACTGAATTATGAAATAATATGGACAGTAGAAGTTCCTGAGGAATTTTTGTCTCCCTCGAGGATGAGTATACAAATCCTCTTGATCTACACAGTCAAACAAAGGTATGTGAATTTTACAAGAATCTTAGTCCTGTGGTTTTTACACCTCTCTTTTCTTCAAGGCAAATATTAATGCAATTCTAGAGACCTGAAAAATAAAAAAATAATAGGAAAAAACATGGTACTCCATGGTCCAAGTAATATGGAAATTCTGTCAAATACAAACACATATAAACACTTTTTATACATTTGATGGTACATACTTTGCTGCTTATAAATCAGAGAAAATTGTATATGTAGCTGATGCAGTTTCAACTATCCATGAAGTTCCTGATTTAAAATCCCAATCACAACAAAATTCAAAAGACACACCCTACTCACATCAGTAGGGGTCAATTTACACCAAAGTCCAAAGTTCAAGTGCAAGTTAGAACAATGCTTCAACTGAAATTGCTAGCTGCCCTATTTGTGAGGGTAGGACCAGATATCAGCACAAGCAGCTGCATCAGTGTGGCAGCTCAAGCTTCAGTGAAAATAAATATTTCCATAATTTCACAGGTGACTTTGGAAGCCTGTGAAGGCACAATTTTCAAACTGGCTTTTTTAGTGTCAGCTCAGCTATTTCTAAATTGATTACAATCAGACATGGAGTAAATGAATATGAATCAGTACTACGCAGTCGTCAAGAGAAGTGTCCTGAGTGTTATTTTGAAAGTATGATTAGCAGATGTATATAGCTGGAGAGAATGATAAAACTTTTACTGTTATCTTTGAAATGATTGATAGTCCTAGAGAAAAGTGAATATAAGAAAATCTAGAAAAAAAGTGAATAGGAGAAGACTTTGATTCTGTACTCCAGAGCAGATGGATGGAAAAGATGACAAGAAAATGAACATGAAAGTAAGGACAAAAAAATGTAAAATAAAAATGAGCAAGGCTGATCAAAGATGATGAAGACGGAACAAATAGAATTTTAAGAAATCTACAGCACTCTGAAAATGAAAAAGTCCTAGTCAGCACAGTTGTCATATTTACTTTGTTGGAGAAACATTCAGGAAACCAGGTCAGGGAAGGTTGCAGGCTGCTTCAGAAGCCTGTGGAACTCAAACAGACACTTCCTTTGTTCTACATTTTGGACCTGGATCTAACATGTAGGTTTAAGAATCCATTTCATCTAATTAAAATTTTGCACTGACATAAACTGAAGACAGAAGAGTGTGTATCCTCCCTTCCCATTGATGTCCAGTTGCTTCTGATCCTCCCTAAGCCCCTTCAATATCTTTTATGAAATTTCTGTTGGGTTGCTTAATGATAAGCTTTAAGCTTGTTCAATATGCCATTTGCTTTGAGATCTACAGACAGATGTAGGAAGGAAGCAAGACCACTGACTGTTTTGGAAGTCAATACTTACTTATACTGCCCTAAATCAACTGTTGAGCTATAAGGAATAATCATATTGAATTAGTAAGCTGAATTTACTATAAAAGTATATTTTTTAATATTGTAATCAAATGAATTAAAAGGTCTGGCATGCACACAGAGCAGTTGTTAGGAAAATATGATTGCATAGAAAAATTAATGTATATGTACCAGGAACAAAAAAAAGGGGCATTTTTATTGCTAGCATTTCCTTTGGCTGAAGAGCAGAGAAAAAACACAGACAGCTTTTCAAACATGCAGTCCTAGCTAAAATCCATCTCAGTAATTCATTCCAAATGTCAGTAGAAGTACAGATTTTGTACTGAATTCTGTATATATAACAACAAAACAAAAAATCTTGTAATTAAAAAAAAAAAAAAAAAAAAAGAGCTGCTCTTAGAGTCTAAGGATGACAGAGAAAACACCACTTCTCTTGGGAGAGAAGACAACATGCAGATGTAGTTTTCTCAGCTACACCCATGTCCACTCAAGGACTTCCTAGCAGGCTAGTTGCTCCTTGATACATCCAGTGTCCACCTCTTTTCCTGGCAGTGGCCACAATGTCATCTTTTCCTTCCACCCTTCTATGTCCTTGCCTGGACTCACTGCTGTGCTTGCTGCACCTCTCCCCATTCACATCCATCCCTTCCAACACACACCTTGCCCCAGGAGCAAGGAAGGCAGTGTTCACCTAACTGCTTCTGGTACCTAAAGAAAAGAAGCAAGAAAATTTTCAGACAGGATAAGTAGTTAGCATAGGGTTGCTCTGATTGTGCTGGATAGCTGAACCCATCTGAGCCACTTGAATTCCAGGATCTTGTGGCCAGAGTAAAGGTAGTGAGGAAAATGGCTGGTAGTGTCACAATACCTTCCTAGGATTCTGTCTGCATAGAAAAAAACCCCCAAATTATTAGTCACATCAATTCTTAAAAGCAATCTATATTCCATGCATCTAGCAGACAAAGCAGAATAACTGTATTTTCCAATACAGTTTTCATTTTGTCAGACTTTTGAAACAATTAATGATGAAAAACACAAACAGAATAGCTGAGTGTTACTCCAGCATAACTAACAAAATTCTGCCTTAGCATATGTGGTTCAGTTGAAACAATAAATAAGAGTGAAAATTTCCAGGGAGTTTTCTGTTCTATTATTAAACTAGTACTTTTAATTGCAATTCTGTAGCACTTGTTTCTTTTCTGTTTCATTAATTGTGTGAAAAAGGAAACTTTCTACCACAAAATAACACAAAAGCATCTACATTATTAGACTTCTTAAAGCAGCGCTGGGAAATACATCACTGGCTTCATACAAAAAATAACTAATATAGAAAGACCTTTTCCTGTGCTTCCTTAAAGTTTTAGACTCTCTCTTAAATATATTTATTACTTAATGATTGGCATAAAGGCACTTATTTGCACAGCTGGGATAATGCCTGTTTATAGGGAACCAGAGTGATATATTCTGCAACTGCAACTAATCTATTTTGTCTAAGTGTTTGTTCTCAGAGGCCAATGTCTGTCTGGAAAGTTCTTGTGTGTTAGAATGAACGTTATTTCTTTCAGTGGTTTCTATTTATCACTGTGCTGTGAGACACTACTGGCAATTTAGAAAAGAATAATGCCCTCCAGGTTAGAGACCAACAGCAGGAGCTGCTCCCATAAAGACAAATGTACTAAAGATTTATCTGTTTACCTATGTAATTTTTCCCTCTTTAAGATACCAAGGGATTTTTGTGCATCATTTAGTACTGATTTGTAAGAGGTTGTTGTCTAAAGTAAAGAAACATAGCACCTTAGCCTTTTCTTACCAAAAATTCCTCATGTTCTACACAATTTGAAGAGAACAGAAATTATTTTCTAGTGAAATATATTTTCAGAGCTCTTAATGAACCTACTAAAACATATAATTACCTTACTGCTCCTGAGTACATTAATGGTTTGATTCTCAGTATAATTGGGGAGACAGGGAGGGGGAAGCAGCTGTCGTATTTCCAGGAGCTATTCCCAAGTACTAAAGATAGGCTGTGAATTTAAAACTTCCATTTACAGAAAGCAATGATAAAATTCTAAGAATTAGTGCTGCATTGAATTAATAAGTTAATTATAGACTTAATTTGTTTTTGTATACTGAACTGGCATATGGAATCCTCATTAAATCTAATGATGGGTTGTTTTCAGCATATTTGCTAATAAAAACCACAATAATTAATGATTTTAGTAAGCATTTCAATACATTTTAAACTTAAAAACATTAGCAATTTTACATTTTTATTGGTGGGCACTGGCAGAAAGTTTGAATGTAAATAAACTATTAAAATTGACCTTAGATGTAAAATTTTACATAAGTAGTTTTATAGAGAGAGACTTGAAAGTGCGTGTGGGAGCATATATACAATTATAAGCAAATCCCAATAGATGCTACAAGCATAATAAAGTTATCACACATATCTGGTTAACTGCTGGCTTGAGTATATTCATGAAAGACATATTGCTAGGTGTTGATTTTGAGCTGCAAGTTATGATATATGACAAAAACACTTGGTCAGTGCCAGATGAGATGTTTCTGGATAGTAAAATGAAAAATTTATTAAATAAACCTGAACACTTAACTTCTAGATCCGTCCTGAAGCAGCATGATGAGGTCTTCCTGACAGAGACTTAGGTTGTTTAGAAGTTGCAGATCATCAGTATTTTCCTAGTGACTGAGTAAAGAATATGGGTTTGTCCTTCTTCCTTAAAATCTGATGCCAGAGGGAGGTTCACCTAGTTTCTCATATCAGAAATCTTGCTAAAACAAAATGGAAAAACTATCTAAAATAGTGTTTTGTTTGGAAGGGTGAGTGAAAATTAATAAGCTAGCTAACCGGAGATGGAGGAAATGGGGAACTTTGTCAAAATCCCACTGTCATTCAAAGTGATTGTGAAACAGCCAAATTATAGCAATTACAGAAAATTCACTGATTTTTCAGGTCTTGCATAACAACCAAATTTAGACTGCTTCTAACATGAGTGTGGAAATTAAACTTCATGGATTGTCTCACTGTAGATAAGTAAGAGAAAAATTACAGCTCATGTCTTCAAAACCCAGGCTTTAATTTTTCTTGCACATTTTTCATGGATGGAATATGATGAAAATTATCACAATATCTGTTATTTATTTCTGAATTTGGTCCTTAACTTATATAACTACAATGGTCAGTGGTCGCTTGGTTATTTGTCCCTATTATCTGATATTAGAAGTGTTTTTTCTGATTCAAAAACAAAGAC
The DNA here is from genome assembly GCF_029582105.1 of Oenanthe melanoleuca. Lineage (NCBI taxonomy): Eukaryota > Metazoa > Chordata > Aves > Passeriformes > Muscicapidae > Oenanthe > Oenanthe melanoleuca. The sequence goes on along the minus strand of NC_079337.1, from coordinate 36,757,323 downwards.
CTTAACCCAATTAAAACCCTCCAAAATCTGTTTGAATATCTGTATTAAGCATCAACAAAAGTTTTATTAAAATTGATGCTCTTTTTCATAATGTTCCCTAATGTAGAGCACTTAATATTTTTTCCAGTGCAATGACTTAATTGATTTTATATCACTGTATTCTGTTGAATGATTTATGTTTAATTTCTTGCTGTCCAATTAACAGTATAATAGATTGTAGCTCATCAGGGATACCACATCCTAAGCAGTGTTATCTCTTCTGAAGGTGAAAGCCAGTCTTCATCAAACCAGCCCTTTTAACTGATTCAATCCTCAACATTTGACAACCCAGCTGTAAATCTCCAAATTTACTTTACAATTTTTTACTTTAGTCCAAGAGGTCCAAATACTCTATCAGTCTTTATTTTTATTACAGGATTCAAGAAAGCAAAAACCAGTAGATGGCAGATGTAGGCATATCTGTTGATGAAATTAAAAACTATATAAAATCAACATTAGCATTTTCAAAAGTAAAGTGAGGAAATCATAAAGTGATACAAAGAGGACACTAAATTCTATGACTTTCCCCACACAAGATGGGTTTGATAATAATGGACCAGGAGTCTAAGCTGGTCCTACAGAGACTTAAAAGCTATAAGGAGGAGCTTAAGAGGCTTTAGAAGCTATATGAAAAGAAGGGATATTTTATTTTAAATTAAAAGAATTTCACGTGACTTGGTGAAATAAGATTCTAGACATTGTCTTTAGAATTCCATTGGTATTCATACTGAATTTACATCTCAGACTTGAATATTTGTGGGGAAGTAGAGAAGGATATTCATACTATCATGCAAGGAAGCGATTTGAAACTGCAGTTAAGGGAAAAGTTTGGAAAATAAGAATATTTTGGACAAGAGAGAGAAAATAAATGAAGACCAATAGGAAGACAATGGACAGGTTTTGAGAACTTTTTTTGAGACAGTGTAATGCAACTATCATTTGCTTTAAATAATAAATAGTTCCACAAACACTGCAACTAATAGAGTTGCTTTTTCAAATGATTTGTGTTTCATCAAATGGCTTTTTAAATGAAGCAAACTAAGCCTGCAGCATGTTTCCTGTTCTTATTAAACACTAGAGAACTCATATGAGGAGGGAGAGAAGGAAAATAAAAGCTAGATAGTATCTAATAAAGTTCAAACTTTGATGGAAGTTTTTCCAAGAATTAAAACATTTATAACCTCTCCGTCCTATCTACACTCCTCAACACAAGAAATGTGTGTATTTGGTAATGGTACAGTTCATACTCGGATCTTTCCCTCAGTGCAGCCTTTTACTTGCCCCTAGCTAACAATTTTCAGAGAACTTGTAAGAGTGTAACATCTGAAAACTCTATCTCTCTGTCAGATTTGATAGAAATGGGCTAGCCAGTTCAAAAGTGCTAGAGGAGCAGGGACAGCCATGCTCTCACAGCAGCACTGACTCATGAACAGCCTGACTAGCATGAACTTTGTATTCGGGAACGAAAGGGAGAAAAAGTAAAGAAAACAGAAATCTCCCTTTGGGAAAGTTTCACTAGTTTGTTCATTATTTTTCTTTGATTTTTATTACGAAGACTGAAAGGAAAGTCTTAAGTTTTCTGTTGCTTAGTCCTGATTTATAATGCTTCCTTCTGGTGCATTGGGCACAGAGATCTCATTTTGAATCTGTTTAGCAAAGTATTAAGCTGCATCCCTGGCCAGCTGGTTGACTGGCTCATACTGCACTTCTATTCTTTCCTCCTGGGTTGTTTTGCTAGGAGAGAAAGTAATTCTCTCTACTGGACCCATCATAAATCAAGACACTATTTCTGACAAAAATATCTGCACATCTCAGTGGTCAGAACTTTGGGAGTGCACCTTGCAAGTAGTATTCTGTCTAGAACGCTCCTTGGGGAAAAAGGGAGCTTCCCATGCTGAAGGACAAGGTCTTATAAGTCTCCTAACATACCTCAAGAAGTAAATAAAATTCACCATTTGAGATCAATTTATTGAAAAAGATAGCAGAAGCAGGGATCCTTGGCAATTGTTGGCGGTTGGGTTTCTTTTTTGTTCCTTTTAACTTGTGAATTTGTTCCCATTGAGTTGCTAGGACGCACTGGTGGCTGGGTACTTGAGACAGCAGGGAGGTGGCCCAGCCTCAGGGGAGGAGGGTGTCTGGTGGCACTCCTCCTGTTTTATGGAGTTTCTCCTGGAGGGGCAGAGGTGCCACGAGAGTGGGACAGGTAGGACAGGGCTGGGGCAGCTGCTGGCTCTCCCACCCGTGATTTCAGTCGGAGCTGCTCCTTGGGAAGGGAACTCATTCCCGCTGCCCGAGCGCATCCCAGAGCTGTTCTCCTGCCACAAGGTGAGCCTCTGTGAGAGCAGCCACTGACCTGGGACCTCGTTAACACCCACCTCACTGAAAGAACCACCTATCCCCACCTGCCCGGGATCTCGGGCTCGCCTCTCCCTGCCCTGCTGGGAGCCGGGCTGCCGCTGTCCCCTCGCTGTTTCCTCGGCGCTGCTCCGGGTTTCCCTGCGCTGTAACCCCGCAGGCCCCGCCTGCCGAGACCTCCCACCACAGCCACAGCTCGCAGCTTCTGGTACATGTCCTCTAACGCCCCGGCATTTCTGCTCCTTCCTGCCAGCCCAGCTTGCTGCTCCCGAGAGCCCTGCTGGGGCACCGGGACTGACACTGCTCCAGGGTTCGTGAAGCAAAGCTTCTCTTTTCCATCCCTTCCCGCCTTGGACACAGCCGCCATTCCCGCGTGCTCCCCGAGCTCGCGCCACAGCGCCCCCTGCAGCCACGGGGGAATCATCGCACCTGCCCTGCCCGCCGGGAGCCACCAGCGCTCCCTGCCGGCTGAGACGGGAACTGCACCGACGGGAACGTGAGAGGAGGGAACTGGGTTCCTGTTCCGCTGGTTATTAATTCCATAGCTGGTGTTTTGTTTGCCTTGTTACACATACTAGTAAAGAACTGTTATTCTTATCTCCGTATCTTTGCCTGAGAGCCCCCTTAATTTCAAAATTATAACTCGGAGGGAGGGGGTTTACATTTTCCTACCTACCCTAGCAGACCCCTGTCTTTCAAACCAAGAGAGCAATGAAAAGAGTTTTTCTTGCAAGTATTGTGCACATTGAGATGGTGAACAAAGGTAGATGTGAGCCCCCAGCTGGAGTGGGTGCAGGAGGACAGGGCACGGTGGCGGCGTCCTGCCAGCCAGATGATGACCGTGGAAGTGACCCCAGCAGATCTGCCACCCACAAAGGGAAAGGCTGCGCACAAGTTCTCCAAGGGCATTTCAGTCATGATGGACAGAGATGCATTTCTGCCTAACCTTGACACTTAGCTTTGTTCTCTTTCCATTTGCAAACTCCTACCCCCTTGCCTTCCTTCCAAAACCATTTTCTCTTCTGCCCTCCTACTCCCTCCACTCTTTCCTCTTTCATAGGAGATTCTCCCTCTGTTGCCATAACAACAGACAGCATCCTGGCCCTGGCTGGGCACTCCTGCCCTTTTCCTTAAAAATTCAACCTCATGTAAAAGCATTTGTGTTTCGTTCCCCCTGAGGAATCCTTTTCCCTCTGGCTTTAATAAGAGAAAGACTCACTCTGCTCTGCGTGTGGCCACTGTCCTCTCTTTCACTGTCTCAAACCACTGTTTTCACACCTCAAAGAAACACAGATTTGATGTTTAATTATCCCCTACTGTGCCTCCTATATAACATACTCAGAAGGGCATGCCACTTTGCAAGCTTCACTGTGCAAGTACGTTTATCTTTGCCATCCTGGTGCTCTTCTGTGCAATCGCTGCTCTGCAGCTGCACCACCTGGAACAGATGCAGATTGATGGAGAAGAACAGCTCTGCCTGGACAAAAGGAAAAGGAAAGGTGGAGAGCTGTGCCACAAAGTTATCGTATCACATAGCAGGAAAAAAACCCTCCTCTCCCCTTGGCTAATTTGTAAGACTAAAAGAGAGCACTTTGATGATGCTTTTCTGGCCATTTACAGTGAACAGGTAATATAATTCTTCAAAACTTCCATACAGTCTCATTTTGAGTCTTGCTTTATGGGGAATAAATTTCTCACTTGAACACCAAGATAGACACAAGTCTATAGACCTGTATAAGAGTATTTAATTTCAGTTAATTCTAATCTTGTAGCCTAATGTAAATGTGATTCTGGCACATATGATTTAGATGTTAATGGACCTTTCAGCTCAATTCCTCTTTTTGAATCTAAATAATGTGAAGTTGCAGATGGGAAAGTTATCTTTGAATTCACCCATTTTGACCTCTTACAGTGTATCTGGCATTGTACTGAGAGAATATTTTCCTGGAAGTCCTCAGAATCTTATAAGCCTCCAAGCCTTGGAGCACTTATCAGAGCATAGTGAGTATGAGCTAGCTGGAACAGCAGGCAAATAATGTCAGTAGCACAAAAACCTGCTTCTTCTCACAATTTTTAGAAACTCTAATGTTCCAGTGCTCAGATATTATTGGCATGGAGTTCAGTTTTTTACAGTACCTACCTGCTGTCCCAGATATAGCATCTCTAGACCACAGAGAGGTGTGGATAGAGAAGGAGCAGTGGAAACATTATTTCCTTTGGCTGGAAATTTATGCCAATTTTATACTGACACTGCGACCTCCATGGCTCTTTGGGGAAGAGTTTCATCTAACTCAGCATCTTCTGCTAAAACTACATCTTGCAGAAAATGGCCTCTGTAGGTAAACTTCACCTGATAAATAACTGCACATATGCCAGTCCTGCTACAGCGCTTCAGTTTGTGAGACCATGCTACAAAAGGGGTAAGATATGTGTTCTATGCTTTCTATATAAATCCATTATAACTGAAGATCACAAAAAGCACATCTCATCAGAACTGTTTTTTCCAGTAGAGGATTAAGGTGCAGGTGGGCTCCACCTCCCTGCTGTACTTTTCAGATGAAGAAGACCACATAAATATCGATTGTTATTATGAATTATGTGAGCTGACACAAGGGAATACTATAAAAAGTAGAAATTCACCCCACTACCATGCCATGTTAATCAAGAATCCCAATGAACTATTGAAGAACCAGTAAGAGGCTTTAAAAGGTGTGGTACAAGAGGAGAAAGGGATATTGTCCACAATGTTTGTCTAGGAACTGGCAAACAGCAGTGTGAGTTTCCTTTTATCTTAAATAGATATAAGGGTTGTATTTCCAAGGCAGGCCTTCAGTTCATCAATTTAAGCAGAAATTGTATGAGGGAAGGAAACCAGCATGAGATATATAAATACCTAGCTCACATAAAAATTATGCAAACTGGTATAATTCCACATTCTACTGGTAGGATACTCAGTTTGTTTTCAGGGATTGAAGGGGCTTAGAAGAAAGAAGAAAATAGTTTTAGAGTTTTTATGCAACAAAATAGAGCCGATTTTTTTCCTATTTATTCTCATCCTTTCTGCTGAACATTTCACATTCATAGCCCTCTTATCTAGTTATCTACAGTTTTTGTAACATTAGAAACACTGCTTTATAAAACTCTGGCATTGAACTGGAGGACTAGCACCAGACAGTGACAGAATAAAGTTAAATTTCTGTAGTATGGTAAACTAATAGAGGGCATGCTATGGGATCTATAGAACATTTAGTTTGGATACCTCAAAGTGACTTCTGTGCTGCTCAGGTTATCCAAAAAAGAAAGAACCTTGAGTCAAGATGTTTCTGTCCCCCAAAATGGGTCTGACATCCCTGCTTCATTCAGTGTCTAAGTCCTAAGCACAGTTAACATGAACTTCTGTTGCTGATAATATTGTTTAACAGGTCTTTGAGAGTTTCTCCAAATCTATCATGTCTGGCTCTCACTGAATCATCTAAGACTACTATTCCATCTCAAGGTCTCTAAATTCAGTTTTAGAAAAATGAAATGTGATTGTTGCACAGCTTTTACTGCACAACAGGAAAGAAAAAGTTCATTTGATGTTTTGCTACATTAATAAGGGATAATTGGTAGCAAGGAGGAGAAAAAAATGCACAAAGACTTAGTCTATGGAAACAGACACAGGTAAAGTGAAAATAAAATTACGTATTGACTGAGTTCACAAATGAAACTCTGGGAAAAAATTGTGTGGGTTGAACCAAAACACTTTTTTTTTTTCTATAGATAATAATAATAATAATAGCACCAGTAAAAATAATGATGATTCCAGTGGAAAATGTTACAATATTTTTACCAAGCTGTTCTAAGTTTATGAGAAATAAACATTATTGCATTCTTCTAATATTAAGGGCAGCGAGAAAGCAGAAGCAAGAGAGAGAGTTAGGAACAGCCCCAGTCTGTTTTATTTGTCTGCACTTGATTTGAATTTTCAGTCATGGGTGACACAAATTTTCCACATGCTGTTAATATATACCATGTCTCATGCCACACTCATCAACAGTTCACTGAGTTGACTGGCCTCCAACGTACCTGTCACCCATCACAATTAACTACAGTGGCTGTCACAAACAATTTAGTGGATACACATCTGTGCTCAGTCAGTCAGTCCCAGCTGTGTTGTGCATATGTCTCATTTGATGAACCCAGCTCAATAACAGGATTCTTGGAAAAGTGTTAAACACAGTGACCTGAACCAAAGACAGCAATGTTTTATCTGTTTACAAGTGGATCAAATTTGCATACCTTCTGCTTTCTTACAGGCTTCAGAGATACACTGCAATGCCACTGGGCAATTTTCTTTCTTTGATACCTCTCCATTGTCCAGAACAAAAAATCACAACTGCAAAGGCTCTGGTAGAGGGCAGAGGAATAAATAATGGATGTGGTAATTATTACTATTGGTATGGTAGACTTGACTCCTGAAGAACATGATATATGCACACGTGCACACACTTGACTGTCTGCATTTTGCTGCATTTATTGTTTGTGCTGAGCTTAAGACCTTAAGAGCTTGATTCTAGCAGGAATTAATATTTTAAGTGAAGTGTGTTCACCCGTATATTTGAACTAACCAATCTGCCACATAACTAGAAATCTGTGTTCAGTAGCTGGCATAAACTAGTTTCTAAACTACTGCCAATATCCCAATACATGAAATAAGGAAATGTTTTTATTTCTTAAAAAAAAAAAAAAAAAGAAGGGCCTTGAAATCTTCCATGATATATTAGTAGGTCAAGATTTTAAGGTTGCATAGATTTTAAGAGCACAGAAGGAAATGTGTCAGAACTGGAAAATGTATATCTGCATTTAAAAAGTATTTCCCTTAAACTACCACTAAAGAATTGCTCCTATCATACACCCTACACTCAGAGGCTGTTCCTTTGTTTTATAAGCATGCTTGACATTTCAATGCCTTTTTTTATGTTATGCTGTCATATATAGCTGTGCAAAAATTGCCTAATGAAAATGGCAGTATTTCATAATTCATTTGTCCAAGTAAAAGCAATTACACAAGTCACAATACAATGAGCAGTTAGTCTCTATAAATGCCTGCCTGAAATGAAAAGCACAGTGTGATACTCAAAGAGATTATATTTACTCTTACTGAAATGTCCAAAACAGTTTCTTATAGGACAGAAACTACTATCCTCAGATCCTCTAGTCATATGGGCCAGTAAATCAAACAGCCTTGATCAGCCTGTTTGGAGGCCAGACACTACCTGCCTTACTTTAAATGACATTCAGTAAGCACCAGTAAAATCTGCTGTTTTATTTTAGCTCCACATATCTACTCTCCCCAGTTTCAAATGCTGCACTAGTGGAAATAAAAGCTAGTGCCACCTATAAAGCTTTGCCACTTGCATGATAAAGTGAATAAAGTAAAGAGAGTTGGGAGACAGAGAGCAGAGAGGTTGCTGTGTGCCATAGACTGGGCTGATGTTCGGTCTGGGGCACTGTTTTACTTTTGCTAGTCCGTGGGAACTTCACTGATCTGCCACAGCTTCTCAAATATAGTGCTTAGTGTCTTAGCCACTTCCTCCACCAGCTCCCTCAGAAGAGGTGGATGCACTTGTGCTCCTACTACATGGAGTTCTTTGCTCTTCCAGTTCCTGCCTTTGCCCCCAGCAACTTGAATCACTTGCCCATGAAGATTGAGGAGAAAAGAGCTGTTCAGTACCTCCTCTGTATGTCCCAGGTAACCAGCTCTCTCTCATTTCTCTGTGTCCCAGGAAACCTGATCTCCCCATTTCCTTCCAGGGTGCATACAAAACTATTTCTCTAACTTTACTTTTTTTTTACTAACATTCTTTTCTTTTTGGCTTTGACATCCCCAGGCAGATTTAATTATATTGGGACTTAACTTTCCTAACCTGATCCCTGGCTGCCTAGACAGTTTTGTTGTATTTCTCCCAAGCTTCCTGTTCTTACTTCCATCCTCTGTATGCTTTCCTTTTGTGTTTGAGCTTTTCCAGGATTTCCTTGCTCAGAACAAGGAGATCAGAACAGTCTTATTAAAGATGTTGTCAGCAAGTATATGAGGAAATGAGATGAGTCTAGATAGTCTTCATTTGGTGAATACTTCTTGGTTCAGACTAATCACACTAATCAAACTTGGCTTCCTTAATCTGAAATCACTGAGTTCCATCTCACTGAAGCCTGCCCAGAGCAAGAATAAGTGTAAATAAGGGTGCCAGCTTAGAGCTACTGAAGTCAAGCAAGAGTGATTTCTCTGTTTAGTCCAGAAGATGGATGGAATCATATCTGAGCAAGGGCATTGTGTGTGTTGAGATGAGTTGTAGGTGTGGATGATCATTACACATAAATGCTTTTCTGCTACAAACATTGAGAGCTCATCTGCTGTAGCCTGCATCTGATGAAGCCTGCAATTTTCTGCCTCTACTACAATAGACAAAAAATGTTTCCTTCTTCTGCAAAAGTGGATTTAAAGAACAAGTGGAAAAATCTAATAAAGATCTAATATATGCAAGCAAATCTAGGAAAAATCTAATTAAAAGGCACTCACATGCCTTGTGAATCCAGTCTAGACTTCTGGAGAAACAGTCTCAGCCATATCTCTAACTTACTTGTTAGTGGAAGGAACAAAGTATAAATTTTGGTAAAGCTTTTATGGATTGTAGAGTTGTTTACCTCATGTTTTATTTTTTAGATCCCCAAATGCACATTTCCTGAGAGATTCGGTATACAAATAATTTCCTGGTTCATGGATCGTCCCTCTTAGAGCGTGCAACCAGAGAATAAAAAATTCAGTCTGTGAAATAAATGATTGCTCTCATTATTCAAATACTATACTCCAGAAATAGCACTCTCTCTTAGCTGGGATTTCATAGCAGACCCAAATGTAGTAGATAACCATTTGATAGAAACACCTTAAATAGTTTATTGGAATTTTTCTACAGAAAGAAGCTCTTAGCAGATTGTCAAGATAAGATAGTACACCATTTTTTTAAATTAAAAACAACAGTAGAAGAAAATAGGATGCAAAAATATTAAATTATGTGCATGCATGACCCATATGCTACCTGAATCAAAAATAATTAATTGTATAGCACCTTTTATTCATTTAATCTAGAAATATTTTCCAAAGGGTATACTGTGATCAAATGGACCTACCAAGTAGCTCATGAACTGCTAAAGAACACTTGCCCATCCACTAAATTGCTATTAACCTGACCTAAAATTACAGCTTTAAAATTAATAAATCTGTGTTTCAGTCTTATATGCTATATATAAAATTAGCAGGCAGTGCTACAGATACAGAATTTAAGATAAAGCAGTTGTTACTTTCATCAAAGGTAGATAGTACAAGGTTTTCTGAACTCTAGCTACTAAGTGCTGAGAGGATAGTTGCATACTCCAGCCCTTCCTTCTCTTGCAGTTTCTTCTTTTCCCCCTATTTATCACCTTCAGTTGCTTTAGTTCTCTCTGAATGTGTTTTAAAAAGTAAACATAAAGATATTTATGCAGATTTACTCATGTTTGGTTATCTCATTTAAAAGATGGTGCTTATGTTGGCATTATGCCAGTGAAGCAGGAGTCACTATGGTGATTTCATTTTTAAATTTTCTCAAGATCAGCTTTGGGTAGAAGCCTGTGACAAAACAGAGATTTTCAGTTCTTCTGTTTCTTTTCTAAATGAAGTATACTTAATTCTTTAGGGGTATTTTAAATAAATTGAAATTAACTGAAAAACACAGAGCTTTGCATTTTTTCCTATTTAAGTTACAACTACTTTAAAATTAGAACTGCTGAGGAGAAGAGAATAAAGTTACAGTTAAATTTTCTTAATTGGCCACATTTAGTACAAGCTGAGATCTATAAAATGCAAATGCCATCATAGATCAGGCTAAAGTTCTATGATCTGACATTCTGTCTACTGTATTTATTTCAGCTGCATGCCTGTATAAAATGGATATTGTTTTCACTCTTTCAGATTACTTAATTTTCTCAATGAAAATGCATATTTTCCATTGGAAAAAAATGAATACAACGATGTTACTGAGACCTATTTAATCCCATAATCTGGTTGTGAACTGGCACTGTTTAAAAGACCCAACATAAACTGGGGACTGAAGAAAAAGAAATCATATTAACAAATATCAAAGTGTACATAAATCTTGAAGCATCAATACCCACTAACCTTGAGTTAGGTGCTATTGACTATCACAAAGGAATTCTGTTGGTCACAACTCACCTGCCAGTAGTAAAGAGCTATCACTTCTAATACACTTCTGCATTAGCTGTTGGTATCAAAAATTTAAGTTCAAAGAAGTTTGATAAAATTAGAGATATAAAATTGCCCCATCTGTTCCACAAAGGACAAAAAGCATTTTGTTGATTTTACAGCACAAGTACAGATTATGAGATCAATTACTGTGTCACTGTTACTGAGGCTATAACATGGACAGGGGATTTCTAGGAATTGTGAACTACACTCAAATCCTGAGGTTAAGGTCAAAGGCGTTGAGACTTCAGTCACATGAGAGATGAGATAACTACCCAAAATTTCACACTAAATGTAAATGATATTACAAATTAAAATAAGAGTTCATATCCATATATTTATTTTTAGCATAGACCCAGTTCATTTTGCACAACATACTGACATTAGACATGATGAAAAATAAGTATCAGAAAGCAAAGATATGCAGTCTGTATGAAATAACTCTGTAAGGGCTGAAAATTGCTGTAAAACTGCAAAGATCCATTTATTAAATAAAATCAAAGACTGGAAAACTATTACTTGCGACAATAATAGTACCTAGATATAATTAGAATAAACATTATTAGATCGTTTGCAAAGTAGTTTATTAAAATTGAACTGTCAATTAGCTCATAAAACCTACTTTCCTAAAACAAATCGATTTAGTGAATTGAAGAGGATTCTAATCAGAAAGGGGCTTATTACTTTTTTAAATGAAAATAAATGCCACTGCTTCATACATCAACATTCACTTTACCTTCTTGTGTATATAGTGCAAGGCATATTTATAGTGAAAACATATATGCAAGACATAGATAACATTTAAAGGAAACAGATCAAGCTATGAGTTCTTACAAAGAAAAAAACCCCAAGACAACATTTCTATTAATACTTTTTATTTTCATAAGTTGAAGGGCTAAATTGAAGTTTTATCAAAAATTAAATGTTTTACTTTTTCACATTAGTTTTGCATTGTGCTTATGTAAATTAGTAGGTTACTTCCTATTCCTTCTGAAATTTTGTTTTGATGTTCTTTCAGGTGTAAATGCTCAACAACTGAAAATTTATAAAATGCCTCTGAAAGTATCTGAACCCAGAAATATTCTCAGGATCTGAACTGTCCTTTTAAATGTTAGTACCTTCTCTCAACCTTTTTTTTTAGAATTTTTACCTTGGGGAGACATTGACTGAGACAAGCAGGCAATTCTGACTTGATACTTTTGTGAAAGGATGGGGTGGGAGAGGGGAAGAAATCCCATTAAAGGATTTTGCCAGTAGATAAGAGATCAGAACTCATTCACAGGCTGAATTGAAAAGAACAGCATGAATGTTCTGCTCTTGAGGCATCATGCTATGGATTATTTCCATTTCTGGATAGATTTGCTTACTATTATAATATGAGAAATAGAAATCTGGGTGTGAATCAGTTAGCTGATTAACTGCTAATGCTACAGAGAAGTTTTCAGTGACCGTTTCAAAAAGAAAATAAATAAACATCTGTTTTAGTTATGTATGTGGGTTTCCAAGTTGCTAAGAAAGAATATATATTTGTATTTCTGCAAAGGTTTTAGTTTGTTCTTCAGGTTTTTATTCTCTTCAAATACTATATTTATTATATATTTGGGGCACATATTGTATGGATGGAAGACAGAAAGCTAGATCCTCACCCAGAGACCATTTTCACATTTTGTTCAGTGAGGGGTTTTTTGTGTTTTGTTTGAGTGGTAGTTGTCAAGGGTTTTTTGTGATATTTTTCATATCACACCATTGCACTGTGGAAGACATCTGCAAATTTTTGGGGGCTAAACTATAATTCTACACAAACAGGTCCATATTCTGCTTTCCTTGAGCAGGGTTTTCAGGAGATATATACTGCAACATGAAGCAATTTATTCTGTTTGTGATTCTCAATCTTTCAGGAAAATTTATATTGAAAATGAGCAGGGAATCTTGTTTTTATTTTTCCAGTAACACCCTAAGGAATATAAATTTGTTATAATAACTCCTGATTTCAGTTCTGTTTCTCAGATGATTTACCCAGTGTTTCTGACAATATCAAATGCAAATACTCTCAAAATAAAGTTAAGCTCGTGTTCTTTAGAATTCTTTGGTGCATTAAAGAAAGAATAGGCCCAAAGATAGATGACAGAAGTTTACCAGAACTACACTATAGGCTAAACTGCTGGAAATAAATGTACAAACTGTAATATTATCAAACAATTAACTTTTTGGACTGCATTGTGATCTACCCTTAGGGTAAAATAGACCAAAACACCTGTTAAATAGCATAAAATCTAATTTTACTTAATGGTCTTTATTTCTCTAATTTGGTTAGATCTTGGGAAAAGATGTGATCAGGAAAAGTATTTTATTCCCACTGTGGAATGAAGTGCCAATTTGTTCCAGTTCCATTCAGTGTGTATATCGTACTTATGCACAAAGAGAAATTAATTTGCAGATGAACTGTGTAGCTCCAGGAATTTTTTACAAGAACCGTGATATTAGAAAAACCAAAAAACTTTATGATGTATGCATATATGCTCCTGGAAGGTACACTTTTGCTTTTGTTGGGGTGGATTTTAATGACTTAGGTCAATAAAAGTATAATGGATTATATTAAAATCATGGAGATTATTCTCTGAATGTGATTGAGTCCTTATCAGCTCAAAAATGCCTAAAATTAAGAGCATAGTCTTCTACACACAAAATGCAAAGTATATGGAAGAGTATTTCAATCTTCATCATCAATTTAATTTGTTTTAATATAGTAGAAACCAATTCTTCCAGTATGTCTGGCCCTTATGCTGTCCTCAGCACCCAAAAGTCTCTTGATCTTCCAGAAGTAGATTCTAAATATCTCACCCATACAAGTCTCAATTTCTATTAAACCAAAGTAGTCAAGCAAGTCCAAGTATTACCTCCTATAAGAAAGGCGACATTGGGAAAGACTTTAAAAAATCAGAATATAGATTATTATTGAGGATATTATTCTTTACAGTGCATTTCAAAATCCTAGAGAAAAAGTGAAAAAGAAGCTTTTACAGCTTCAAAGAAAAATAAAGGGACAAAAAACATGGGGGATTATATCCTTTGAATGCAAGTAAAACATTTCCTGTAAAAGTACTGCATCCAGGTAGACTATCCAAAAGACAAAAGAGAAGTACAGGAAAAGTGGGTGAATATTAAAATTAAACCAGTTTTAAATCTAGGACTTGCTAGTTACATGGGCATTTGGTGACTGTCTAATTAATGGCAATACAGAGGGTATGGGCAGCATGAAAATTAAGTCATAACACCTGGGCTCAAATGTATAGTGCAGGGTAAGACATAACTAACAGAAGAAAACAAATCACGTACAAATGAGTCCCATATCATTCATCTGTAATAACAATTAGGTTCAATTCAGGGTTTATATTTCCCCACCCACCAACAAAGCTGACTTGAGATTATTTTTCTCCTTTTTTTTCAAAACAATTACAGTCTATATTAGTTGAATTATATTATCACATCGAAATAAACACTTATACTCCCTAATGATGACAACCATTTTCTACAGAACAAAAGGTTCAGTTGCTTTTGTTTTGTTGTTTTTTTGGGGGTGTTTTTTTAATATAAAATGTATTTTTGTCCATAATAATCAGCTGTTATTTCTGGCAATATCCCTGTGGCTCCCCTGCCAGCTGGAAAGGGAAACAATTATATAGTTGGCATTTATTTAGGATAGCAGCTTCAGAATCACTGTACAAGCAACTATTTTCATCAGTGTTATTTAGATATTAAGAATTACCTTCCCAATTTGTTTCAAGGAATCATTTTCATCCTTTGAAATTCAATCCAAAACTGAAAGGTATTTGATAATTAGAAAGGGATGTCTTCATCTTAAAGTTGCACAAGAGAGTTTCAGAATATTTTATGGCATTTGCTAGATGATTCCATATAAATAGCTGTGTATGGAAGAGAGAGATGGAAGAAGTTTCAGATCTCAGAAAAATTTAGCTAAGAATAAGATGCCCCTTTCCATTGAAAGAATACTTGAATGCCAGTCCCTCTTTCTGTTGTATGTTTGAACACATATCAGGTTTTGTAAGTAGCATTTTCTAGACATAAGGTAAAAAATAACAAGTATGAATGAAAAACCATTATGAAAAAGTCATCCTCCAAAAGGTAAAAAGATGAGCTTTTAAAAAACAAAAAAAATAAACAAACACAAGCCTTATAGAAAGTTGTAGGTGCTGTCATTATTAGCTGGCTGATTTCTTTTTGTCATCACAGAAGATCCTCAGGGAAGAACTGTGAGATGAAAGTGCAGAATGATCTCTGATATGGAAACAGGCAAAAATGTAGTAGATGAAAATGACAGATATTGGAGAAGAAATCTGATATTGGTAGCTGGACTGAGGAGGTAGCACACAGTACAACACAATGTTACTCTGGTTTGGGGAAAATCCTAAGAAAAGACATAAAAAACATTAAGAAGAATGAAACTGTGAGGAAAGATTCAAATGCATTTAAAAATGGCAAAATTAAAATGTATTTAGCCAGGAACAGCACTTTTAAGGAAAGGAATTAAATACAATAGTCATATTTCATGCTGAATGGAAAAGATACTGTTTGTGGGTGAAGCTAGGCAAAATCTTAAGGACATATATAAGGTGAGGAAGGAAGGGAGATGACTAGCAATTGCACACTTAAAATTTAATGTACTATTACCCCTGAATACAAGGTTGTATCTTGTATGAACAGCATCAACATAAATATAACAGAATGCCATGGATTTTTTAGGTGTCAGGTTGTAATATAGGAGACAGAAGGAGAAAAAAATATTAAAAATATTTGTTAAAGACAGTAGAAGAGGAGATGTAGCTAAATCATTTGAAATAATCTGATAAGTATATTGAGAGCAGCATCTGGCCTAAAGAATGATACACCATAGCAGTATAGACAATTTTGTGCTCTTATTTAGTAATCTTTCACATGCCAATTTACTGCAGTTCTATAGGCAGTTCCTAGGGATTACTTTGTGCTTCTTCATGTCTGCAAGCTCTTCTTTTTATCCAGAGGCAAGAAATTTTCAGTGTTTAAGTAACTTAGGAACTAAAAGTAAGACAAGATTTAGATTCAGGCACCGATATCTCTTCAGAAATCTGGCCCTTAGAAACAGAAGCCCTACAGTTATTTAGTGGTATTTTTATTGCTTATGCAATTTTGTATCCTGAGATACACCTGTATTTTTGAAAGTTTGGCCCATAGGCAGACAGAATGACACATATCCAAAAAAGTAATTAAACATGATCTGAGGTTATCTACGTATTGTTAAAGAAGACTAGTTGTGAGTACATTGTGGTCTTTCCAGGGAAAAGTATATCACCATTTCACACGTGGCTAAATGGCCTTCATAATGCACCTCAAAAACATAAAACTGAGGTCTGGTTCAACTTCGCAGCAGCTCATATACATAAATATCTAAATCCAGAATGGGATACCTAGTAAATTCTTTTTTCTAGGGAAAACAGCTGAATGTGATCCAATAAAAAGTGGAGAAACTGCTCATGCAAGTTAGCATCTTAATCATGCCTCTTATGGTGCCTAATGCTCAGTGAAAAACTGCACACCAATTAGTACTTTTAGACTGGCCAGATCCCCAAATTAAAGCCTGGCACATTGGCAGGCACTGCACAGCTTCAAAACAGATGTTCCAAGAATTATACCCCCAGTTTGCAATCGTTTTTTATCTCTTTCTTCCTCACACCCTCCACTTTTTCTTATTCAAGTGTATAATGCCTCAGTAACTGATGTTGTTCTCACAAGAGCAAAGCTTCCCCAGATTTCTCCAGATTTCTCCAGATTTCTCCAGATTTGGGTGTTATATGCATAGAGTATAGCTCAAGATATAACCACTAAATTAGGTCCTGTTACACTGTGCTCAGAAAAAGGGCAAAAAGAGAAAAAAATCTTTTCTAGATGCATTATGTTCTGCATTCTGTCCAATGCTTTGTGTTGTATGTGAAGGTTTTTGCCTTGAAACCAGCTTTCTGCCTTTCTCATTAAATAGGCCCTTCACTCTAATGAACTACATTACTAAAGCCAGAAATACTAGGCCAAACAAAATTAGTGGCAGAATAAAACAACTAGGCAAAGCTTTAATTTGCTTCCAAAAATCATTAACTGTCCAGATGTTTCGACATAAATAATTAATACAGTCATTTTGGTTTTCAGAAATGGACAAAAAGTTGCCTGGGAAAATCTAGGAAGCATTGCTTTAACTTCCAGATCAAGGTTTTGGCTGCTGCTGAGATGCACTAATTTATTTCTGGCCAGCAGATTGAGGGAGATGATTCTGTCCCTCTACTCTGCCCTGGTGAGACCCCACCTGGAGTGCTGCATCCAGCTCTGGGGTCCCTGACATGAGAAGGACATGGAGCAAATCCAAAGAAGAGCCCATGCAGATGATCAGAGTGAAAGTACCTTTCACATGAAGACAGACTGAATGAATTGGGGCTGTTCACTCCAGAGAAGGCTCAGGAGGGGCTTATTGCAGCCTATCACTATTTGGAAGGGGGTTACAAGAAAGATGGGGGCAAACTTTTTAGTGGGGCTGGGGTAGGACAAGGGGTAATGATTTAAAACTGAGAGAGGGTAGATTCTGACTAGATACAGGGAAGAAAATTCTTATGATGAGGGTGTTGAAATGCTGGAATGGGTTGCTCAGAGAGGTGGAAGGTGCCCCATCTTTGGAAACATCTAAGAGTAGGCTAGCAGACGCTCTGAGCAACTTGGTCCTGTTGAAAAGATGCCCCCTGCTCATTCCAGAGGTATTGGATTACATGATATTTAAAGGTCACTTGCAATTCAAATAATCCTATAATTCTAGACTATGTTCACTGTGAATTCCTGTCTTTGTTGTTTCTGGGCTTTTTACTTCTTTAAGAAAAACTTCACATTAATATTTTTTCTGTATTATTCTTTACTCTGTATTTTCTTTTCACTTTTTTTTTTCTTTTTTTTTTTTTATTCCCTTCTTTTTTAAATTTGCTCTTCCTTCTCTATCTATTATCATGGTCACTTGTTCTTCCAAAAAGTCACCAAAATTAATGCAACTTCTTCACTTCCTTTTCTTTTCATTCCTGATTTCCTTGGGTCTCTAGGCCAGGAGTTTTAGTGTTTACAGTATATACTAGACAGAAAAACACATTTTTTTGCATAGTTAAAATGCTAAAGCAAAGAATATTTATTTTAAAACTCTTTTTTTCAAAATAATTTCCTGCTTCAGCCAGATAATTAATTTTACATAGCCTAATACAAATTAGAAACTCTTATTTCACATCCACTTCAAACATGATATAAAATAGAAAAGGGCAATAGACTTGTACTCTACAGCAGACATTTATATTTTCTTTTTGCTAGTACAGTATTCAAATGGCATCCAGTAGTGCAAGTCTGTCACAACAAATGAAAGTACCATCTTATGAACTCTTAAAAAAAAAAGATAGTCTGAGATAGAAAAAAATGTGGACACAAGTTTATTCTGCAAGATAAGAAGAATCACTATGAAGATATCACAATAATGATGTGCAATTAGAAAAGCTTATGTATTTTCCCCTGTAAGTCATGTAGTTTACTTTAAATTAGAAATTTATATACAGCATTCCTTGTAATCTTGTGTCACATGGTGACTAGAAAACTACTGAACCTCCACAAACATCAAAATCAGAGAACAGATAATGAAATTTTTACAGGGTTTAGAAGTAAATGCACAAAAAGTAAATGCTAACTACTAGGTACTTCAAAAAATATTTTTAAAAATTTAAAAAATAGATTAGGAAGAAATTTTACAGAATTCACAGAATTTGACTTCAACAGTAACAGTCAAAGAAGGAAGCAAAAAGAAATTAAACTTTAGAGAGTACATTTGCAGGTGTGGGAAGGAGTGTTCTAATTCTTCTTTAATAACTCAAGAGAGGATAAATTTTTCCCTAACACAGTATTGGCTGCACACTGACAGGAATAAATTTGATGCCTGGCAGCAAAAGCATCTGCTAAGACCTACTTAAGGTTTTATAAATCTATCGTGTGGTACAACTTTGCCATACCAGACTAGCATAATAAAACAAAAACCTAGACTTCTGGCATTTAAGCTAATTAGTAAGAAGAGTGAGGTTTGGGAAGGCAGCCCAGATGAGGTCAGCCACACGGTAAAAGTTTCTAAATATGTAGAGGACCTTAAAAGTTAGTAGGCAATGACAACAGTTCTTTCAAGTTTTAGCAAAACATAACTCCCCTCACAATCAAATAAGCTTTATACCTTTTGAAGGCAAGTAAAAGCTAGCAACTTTTCTCAAGTTTGTATAAAATAACAGACCCTGCTGAGACTCTAGTAACCACAGTGACTGCTTGAAGAATCCTCTAGCCTTTGATCTCATCTCATCCTGGACAGCTATATAAAAACACTTTGATTCAACTAATGATTACTATTCCTCAAAACAATTTAAAGGAGCATTTGGATGTTCTTTAAACAGGATGGAATGAAGGAAGATGCAGGAATGTGAGAAACATACTAGAATGCAAAAGGCTTTGGATCATTACAGAGTAAAATCCATCTTCAGAAAGATGAGGGACAAAAATATTGTATTGTTTTCACCTTCAAAATTTCTCATGAATTGTATATTCATCTTGCCCTCCACTTCTGAGGAAAACCTTTTCCTAGAAATAATCTTACTAATTTTTAAGCTTTAAGCTTCTGTACTGAATTAGTGGTAGACTCAATGTTAATGAGCAAGTTGTATTCATTTAAAAGAAGTCTATGCAGCAGTGGGGGGAAATGTTGAAAAATTCTTTTAACTTTAACATAATAATATTTGATTTCAATATCCATGTTTAATTCTTGGTTTTGTGCTGCATAGTGCTTAGTACAAATGCCAGAGATTAATGTGGCTTTGTGTTAATTCCCTATGTCTGTGACTAATAGTCGTGTGCCAGCTCTTGCTTGCTTATTTACCTATATCAGTGATTATTATGTACTAGCAGATGTCTTTGTTTCTTGAAAAAGCATTATGTGTCACAGCAAAGACTAGTGAGAGGTGTACATTATGACCTGACCATATATTTGAGATGGTCTCAAGGAGAAAAGATTCTTTAGATGATTCAGAACCATACCCAAATAAGTCCACTGAAATAAGCAGCATGTATACATGTATTCAGGAAATGAAATGAATATGTAATAGGGATGTAGTGAATATGTATTGATTTCATTAATATAGCCAGGTCTGTTAAGCTGCTGGCTGTGCATGTTAGGTGGAGAGATTCCCCCACGTACTCAGTGCACTAAATAAACTAATGCTGTCTTTCTAACCCAACAAACTGGTTGGATATTTTATTTCCCAGTTTTCAGTCATAGTGAGGAGGTAAAACTTTTGGTTTATCTTCAGAAGCCTCAGAAGTTCTTGCTTTTTTTTATACTAATATGTACTGTGAAATATCCTATATCAATCTCTAATGCTGTTTCTGAAAAGGAAAAACATATCCTAGATTTATGCTATTTTTTAAAATGTGGTTCAAAATTGTTCTTAGGAAAGGTTTAAACTCTCATTGCATCCTATGCTGACTGACTTCTTAAACAGAACTAAATTGAGGCCAGAGGGCAGACTCAGCAATGTACGTAATTATTTAAATTTAAATCTGATGGTCAAGGTCTCAGGCTTGATACAGCCTAGTGGGAAGTGAAATGTTGGAATAAAAGCCTATTCCACAGTTGCATCTCTCATCTGAAATGATAAAACTTGAGTTGACAGCTGGAAGAGAAGCAGACTTAAAGCTTTGTTGGTCAGCCACAAGAGAGAGAGCCATGCTGACACACAGAAAGCATTAGCACTTATGGAAAAACCTACTCATTGTACAAGTACTAATAGATTAAGTTAAAGTAGAAACTCTTATGCTGGTAGTCACAAGCTCTCATGAGTCATTTATTGGAAGGAGTATGAGCAAATATTCAACACTGCAAGAACAGCTCCATATAGAGTAATGAGAAAGAAAAGAGAGAATTACTAAATAATCACCTCTAAGAACACAGAAAAACTAAAGCAAGAATATTGACTGCGTATCTTGGTCACTAATTTTCAAAATTACTGTTTCTCAAGGAGATATATTTTAAAAAGCTGTTTGCAAAAACTGCTCTAATATTTTTCTCCTGTGCTGATCTGTAGAGTTTTTATTCAAAATATGAAAAACCAGAAAGAAGATCAGATAAAAATCTAAAATGCTTCTTTTTGCATCAACTTCACCATCTTAGTTCCTAACATTAAGTCTCTTTTCACCAAATGTTCGCTCTCAATCTCTTACTCTGAGCTTTTCAGAAGGGTTAGAATTTCAGTAGCTGGTAGAAAAAATATGCCTTTAGAAATAGACTTGGGAAAAGCTTCAGCCAGGAAAAAGAAATAGAAAAATAAACAATCCAAAGTTATTTGATGCTGGCTGCTGTTATTATTAAATGGATGATGAATGAGGGTCTTCTATTTACAACTGGTTTATTTGTTGTGATTTTTTTTACTAGAGAGGTATATATCTCTAGATACTGAGTTTTGGTCTCTGTCTTTCTGTTTGTTCTTTTGTTTATTTCTTTCCCCAGATGATATTTATTATTGATTAGAAAATAACATTTTTAATGACAAACAAACCAATGCAATCCTAAAGTCAACAGCTGGCAAAAATGAACAAGTACAACATAATGAATATATGAATAAGAATTGAAGCTCTGAGGTAGGGTTAGATTTTCTTACCCTCTCAGGCTCAGGAAATGTGTGATTACATCTCTCTCAGAATGGCCTGACAACCCCAGCAGCAGTTTCTTGAGCTATTTCTAAGGAATAAGTTAGTGAGAAACAAATGCACATCTAGTTTTTCCTATCTGTTTCCCTTTCTAGCTCTGCAGTATTTGATTATTTCACAGTACCTATATGTTTATATATAATAGTGTAAGAGGAAGGAGACAGAGATATTTTTCCTCATAATTTTTCAGCCTTAATTATGTTTTTTATATTAATGATTCATTAAGAAATAACAATAAGAATACTGCTAGTGTTACTGCTCAAAAGCAAGAAATAATGATTTACTTAGTCAGTATGTATCTGTCAGGATAGACTTAAAATTCCAAAATATGCAAAGATTTTTAGGCAAATTCTTAATTTTAAATTTGCATGAAAAGAGAAAAGCACAGGAAGGAAAACAGCTACTGCATCACTTTCAGTGCACTGAGCTAGATTTCACTGTTATCTCAAAAAAAAAAAAAAAAAGTGGAGATACTGTAAATATTGTTACTCTTTCAGTACTGTCTCACAAGTTGTTGTGATTTGAATGCTGGAAAACAGTCAGGAGCATTGCAATAATGTGTATATATATATATATATATATATATATATATATATATATGTATGTATGTATAAAATTAACTCCAATATTTAAAAGTATCCTTAAGGCAAAATACTAGCATACACTCTGACAATAAAACAAAAGTCTTCCTGAAAAGAATCCTTTCAAGTTGTTCTTCAATAATGCTAAAATATAGCAGGAGTTTATCTCACTTTGTGAAAATGTGTTGTGCTTTTTGGAAAGATAGGGTCAGACTTTCAGAACTGAGAAATGTAAATCTCAAATATATTACCAAAAGAATTTATGGCAAAAAAATTCTTCTTGAAGATGTTAAAAATGGTGCAGGTGGTGAAGAAAAAAAAAAAAATCTTATAATTTAGAGCTATTCTTAATGAAAAGTAGTGTAACTTTGAACATTTTGTTAATATATTTTCACTTTTATTATTTTAAAAACTTGCTCTCTGATCTCACCACAGAAGATCAATTTTATTATCTTTTTTTCTGTCATCTCACTAAAGCTTGGAATTTTTAGTCATCAAGGAATAGGATTCTTTGATATCTAATTCTTCAAGAAATTGTTTGACAGAACCTAAAATAGTATTTTATTTAACAGGGGGGAATTGTTGAAGACTAGACTTTCTGAACTAGGACAATTCACTTTTTAGTAGAATTTAGTGCAAATGTTGTGGCAAAATTACAACTATATTGAAGTTTATCAATACTTTCTGTCACATAATTTTACATCTTCAACGCAGGAAAATGTGTGACATAGGTGACTCACCTCTGCTCACTGCTTATTATTCTCAGTATTTGATGAATAAACTAAAACAAAGTAAAATAATATGAAACAGGACATCAGATGGTAGAGTACATTTCCATTTCTTCTTTGGACAAACATTGATATGAATACTAATGAGCAAGCAGAGCACTCATGTTTCACAACAAACAAGGTTAAAAAAAGATTTGGACTAAGGCAGTACATAGCCCCTTTTATTTTCAATATTTTTCTGGTGTCAACTATGCAATTTTAGACTTATCTTCCATCTGAATTATGCAGGTTATTCACCATACAAAATTGATATTATAATTTAATCTTCTCTCCCTATTCATTTGTAAAGTGCCTATAAAAATGGTTCCCAAATGGAAGACTGTTAAGAACAATGATATAATAAGCAGAATAAACCATATTTCAATAAATCTCTTATTCTGCAGAAAGCTGCTTTTGATTTCTCTGTACACTGAAAATTAAAGTCTAATTTATGTCTTCAGTATTTTCAAATGGTACTTCTTCAGCATGTGTTTTTCCTTGGGTATCACAGTGCAACAACAAAAGATTTTTAACCAAATAATACTACAAAAGAAAGAAATTAGAAGGATTATATAAATCTATACTCAATTAAGTGGACACAATTTGCAGAATATCAAATTTACAGAAGAGAATCTGAGTAACTTGAAACTGTTAAAAAAGAATATGTTTATTTATGCATTTAGAGGAAGAATATAAAATAAAAACAAGTCAGAATTTTGTATCCTGCATTTATTTATTAAAAGTAATTTTTTTTTACATAGTGCTCAATAAGATTACTTATTTTCTACTCAGTAATGTGTTTTGTTTCTTTTTTTTTATGTGTACAAATTATGAACAGATATGTCCCTATTAGAATAAGACAAATATAATTGGAAACATTCACCATCAGTGTTATCTTGGCTGGTCAGCTGAGACAGACATTACTTCTGGACTTGCTCTGTATGAATCCCAAGCAGCAGAGATTTCAGAACAACTGTGTGTATTTTCAAGGGTAACTGCTGTGCATGCATGTGTGCATTCCCAAGGTGGAAACACTACTTTTTCCATCATACTTTTGGGCAAAATGTCATTCACATCTTATCTTTGTAAAAAGAAATGTTATCAGAATAAGGTTTCACTGTTCAATTAATTGTGATGTTTTAGTATCTTCGTGATATGATATAGTTGTAATCTCCTAAAATTCGATAAATATTTAAGTACATTTCCCTGTTTTCTTTCTCTACATACACAGATTATCCAAACCAAGCTATGAGCAGTTATTCTCAAAATGTATCACATTATCCTTCCGTTGTTGTGGCTAAATTTTTGAATTTATAAAAACAAATGAGGATTGTATTCCATTTTCATAAGCAGAAAGCCATTCTTTAAATTGAAATTAAAAGCCAAACCTGCCCACAAATTACATCCTCACAAACCAGTGCCTTTTTTCCTGAGTTTGACAATGCCTTTCATATCTTTCTGTTGTTCTCCCACACATGAAGACAGCAACAGTGTTTTCATCTGGCATGAGATTCACACCTGCAGAAAAGCACAGACTGAGCAAAGAAGGGTTTAAGTGGGTGGTAATTAGTATAGTTGGATGGGGTTAATCTGTACGTAGTGGGAAATTATCTTTTAATGTACACAAAGAGATTACTGCAACCTACCTTTGAGACTCATGGTGGTTTTCTGGTGATTCTATCCCTGTCTGGAATTCTGTAAAAACATTCTCATGGTGTCTGCTCTTTCTCTAAGGTGGAAGAACATTCATGCACCTATGCAGAGAGATATGGGGCCAGAACAGCTGAGCAAGGCTGTGTCTTGGTGGCAGGCACTGAACTGCTGTGAGGCATCTAAAGGGCTGACAATTATGCATTAACATAGTGTGGCATCTCTGCAGGATTCTGGAAGATGCTTAGTACTGCTTCAGATGCATCTATTAGGTCTTTGTTGCTTCTTGAGATAGGACTCAAGTTCACAAAATCAAGTGGCTTAATCTAGCTATGCTACCTAGTATAACACAACCTCAGTGTGAGCAAGTTACTGACATTGCATGATCAAATTGGATTTGGTAATAGGTGCTTCATTCCTTAATAAGATAAAGGAGAAGGACCACAGGTAGATATTTTAGAGAACTTTTTATTTTATGCTCAAGTATTATCTTTTTCCTGAAGCTTACTCAAGTATGTAAACTGGTGTAATTTTTTCTTCCAGGAAGATCTGCAGTATCAGTGAGAGTTTCCATCAACACAGTCAGGACTCATATTAAACTGAGAACCAGTCTGGATCTCAAAAGTCATAAGAAGCTGCAGCTCATGATTTTGCAGCTGATACTCTATCTTATCTTCGTTTGTAGAGCTAGAAAAATTCAACTTTTTGTGAGTCATCTATTCAGGATGAAGAAAAGGTATTACTCTCTTGATGAAATCCTCTTTAAAATTGTTTTCATTCCCTGAACACAACAGAAATCAAACAATAAAGCAAACTACTTTTGTTCAGTGCTCTGAGACTTTTTTAAATAGTATGCACCGAAAAACTCTTAAAATCTTTTTTTAGACCAGGGTAAAGTTATCTTTTCTTATTGGTATATGAATATTTCTCAGCAAAGTACTCCCACTCAGCCTGTAATCTTTATATTTCTGTTTTTCAGATGTTTTTGCTTTCTGTCTAGCTACAAGTTTTGTGGCATATTGTTAGAAAAAAGTAATATTGTTTAATTATTTATTATTGTTGGTTTTGATTTGGCACACAGTGCCACAATCCTGACTAAGGAGGGCAATGAACCATGTATGAGGGCAGACATTTATTAACCTGACTTTTGCATTTAACCAAGCTTTCCTGATTTTTTGTCTTCAGGACAGATACTGGCCCAAAAAGCATCTTCATTCCCTGGCTAAGCTCTCCTTTGGACAGAGCTGTGTCCTTGGAATTGAATTACTTAGTGGTTTAACCATGCTCTTACTTATCCTGTCTTAGATGAAAGGCAGTGTTTACAGCTGTCAGGCTGAGTGAGGTCTAACTTAAACATGGTAAGGAAGAATAATGATTTGGCAGCAGATAGCTTATCAACACTGAGCATTTTCTTGCATACAAGCTGGAGCTGAGTTCCTCTTGTCCGTGCAAGACACTTTTCTCTCATGTCCAAAAAGATGTCTGAGGATTTCTAGAGCACTGATAGCCATTATTCTCATTTGGGATGCAAAATTTACTTCAGCGTGGCAGTTTTCACCTTTATTTTCTCCTTATAAATGTTTAAAAATGTAATTTCTTTATTTTATAAACTTCAACTCTAGGAAACTCTTTGAACTCCAGGAAAATAGCTACGATCTTCTGTAACAATAGAATATAATCTTGTTTCTGTGACTGCCAGAGACTTCAGCTTTGCTTCATTATTCAGTCACTTGCAAAAACAATCTTCATTGAGTACTATTTGCCCTTGAATATTAGTAGTTCAGATTATCATTTGCTTTTGAGGAAACCACTCATCCTCTATTCCAATAGTAGATATTAATACTGATAAAAGTTAGGAAATTAATTTTAAAAATTAACAACAGAGAAAAGATAGAAGTGCATTAAAACCAGTAAAGTAATATGCAGCTTTACTTTTCCAATAAACAGACATCTTGTTTTTCAAGTGGTTATTGTAGACCAGAAGTGTCAGGTTTACCAGAGTAATATAAATCAATGAACTAAAAAAATTGAGCCTTGACAGATTGCTTTTTGAGACAGCAGTCTGTTTTAAACACAAGCCCTTAAAAACCAACATATCCCCAATCTAAAGTGAATCAGTCACTATAAATGGTAAATTGTGCTATTCAAATTCTTTGAAAGGTGTTTTGGCAATGCTGAGTGTTCCTACAGTGTCACACTTCCCATAACATGACAGAGGACTGTCTCAGAACCCCATTATTCCCTACAATTTCTGCTCTCTTTCATGGATTTTTTAAAACCCTATCCCTCACTGCCACAGCTCTAGGTGTCTGCTTATTGCTCCTTATTTAAATTCAAGTTTCCTATCCCTACTCTTCCATTCTGTCTCTTCATATAACTCTCTGCTATACAGACTTTTTTCTCTTTTTGGAGGAGTCTTTCAAGTTTCTTCCTTATCAAAGGGCCTGTGTTCAACAACTTTTCTCTTCTCTTGTCATTGAAAGTTTTCCAAGATTTTTGGTCTTATAAATTCTTTACACTATATCAAATACAACTAGGCTTGTATTTTATCTCCCATCTTGCCAGTAACTGAAAATACCTTCAATTTCAGCACGTTTTATTGCTGAAATACAGTGTTTTCTCATTCTTGCTAATGCTTCTAATACATTGTGCCTTGCTTTTCCCTCTATTCTCCCCCTCTTGCCTCTTATTTATGATAGCATTATTCTGTTTTGTTCTCTTTCTAAGATGCCTGCTTTCTTTCCACCTTTTCAGACATGTACTTTTGTGTTCTCTACTATTATTTTACTGTTATGTCTGGGAAAGCTATTCATGGTTTTTGCATTTTGACCTGTAATAGGAGGAGAAGCTGTAATGAGACAAAGGAAAATAAGGTAGTTACTAATGCCATTATCAAAGCAGAAGAATATTCTGAATTGTGGAATATTTACATTAATCAGATTATTTGTACATATTATTTCTTAGTACAAAATAAACCAATTTTATGTTCCCACACTATAGACATTGAGCAAGTAGGCAGATGGATAAATTGGTCTGTTAGATTTGTGAAAGTTCTACATCTTATTCTAAATAGCAAAAGAAAATAAGAAATTGTGTATTGAGCTTTTAGCATGTAATTTTCTGCTATCTCAAGCTCAGTCAATATAGCTTTCCTATACAGATCACAGCAATGGTTTCTATAATGCCAGTGAAGCAAAAAACATACAGATGCCATTAAAACACAACCAATCTATTCAGAGCCAATAAAGCAGCAATTAGATAACTTACATCTGCATAAGTTAAAATAGGCGAGAGGAGTTAATTAGAAAATTTTACATCTGCTTGTTTTCTTAAGGAAATTACCATACAAGATTCCTCTTCCTTAGCCCAGAATACTTCAAGGAGAACACATGTGGGGGAGAAAAGATAAATTAAGTCTTAAAGGTTTTTACATACCTAGAAGCTTACCTGGTGACTGAGCATCCTGAAAAAGCATCTGATCATCAGGTTAATGGAGCTACTGCTCAGGGACTCTTAAATAAATGCCAAAAAAAAGCCATAAATATTGTTTCTGCATGAGCTATTCTCAATATATTTTGCTTTTCTACTAGGAACACAGACAAAGAAGAAATGCATATCACTTTTCAGTGTCCTGTTCCTTTTACCAAAGGAACAGCTCAGTCATAAAGTTTTTGAATACTTTCTCCCCTTCCCTGCTCAAAAAAGCAAAGGACTCAAACGTGGACTTTGAAAATTATATATTATGGACTTGCCACTTTTTGGGAGGCCTTACCATCTATTGATTTACATTTACATCTATTTATTTTAAATTTAGTGGTAAAATGAGGATGCACTTACAAGCTCAAGTCCTCACGATTAAAGGAATTCTTTGCCAGAGTTTGACTGTCTGACAAATTATCTCCTTCCTTTCCTTTTCCTCTTCCATTCTCCTCAGCAATGATTTATTATAAATTACATCTTGCATGACAAAATAATCCCCTACATATTTTTGTTTAGTACTTATCTTCAGTTTCGCCTCACCAGACATAGATTTTTTTTTCCCTAAACTCTTCTAAGAAAAATTATGACAAAGTCACTTTTGGATCATGTTAACAGTATGTGAGAATGTCAGCTCCAGTATGTGTTCTCCTGAAAAAATATTTTATCGATCTTTCTTGAAAAACACAATAAAACAAAGCAAAACAACACAGCAGAAAAACCCACAAAATTCGGATTCAAAAGCACAAATAAAGGAAAAAATAATTTCAAGTAAGTGTATGGATGATTTTTTTTTTTTCAGACCAAATAACATCTAAATACAAAAAACATGTTAAAAGAAGTCTAAACATATGCCACAGGAAGATAATAGTGTGTTTAAATAGATTTCTGTATCTGGAAAAATGTGAAGAGTCATAAAATGTTCAGGTAACATTTTCAGAATTTTTGTCTTTTTAGAGCATAGAAGCAGATAGGTATTAACACAATGTATGAAACTCAAGATATTTGTAACTCTGCCTCCACAAATTTATTTATTGGTCAAGTTGATAAATTACTTTACTGCAGCCATTCCTATAAGAGCTAGAAATGTAGAAAAGTGAACTTTGTTTTTTTAAAGGGTTTTTAAATGTATTTTATTTTTCATAGCCTAAATAAATGTCATTTCAGACAGAATTCTAATAGTATGTGAATGCCACAAGTTAACTAAAATGAAGGGAATATAATCATATTAGTTTATAGTATTAATTAATCTAAGATTTATTTTATTTATTTTTATTTATTTCTTATTCATTAATTGTTATAGTGTAGTAAAATAATAATTATAATAACAATAAATATTTTGTTATGTATTATTTTTCTCTTGATTTTTATAGCAGTTTTGGTACAATTTACTCCGTCATTTATTGCTTATTTTTCCTTATTTTTTTTCTTTTTTTCAAATTTCCTCTTTTCTCTTTAGGATTTTTATTTGCTTTTGATACCTTCCTATTCTCTTTTGTCTCATAACTTCTTTCCTCTACTACTTGTCTGACTATGTTTCAGTTATTGTATTTTCCTTTTTATTTTTTCCCTCATGAACCCCTGACTACCAAGAAGCATTGAAAATACAATATTAAAAATATTTAGACTGATATTTTGCCTTACATAGTTATGTTTCTAACTGTGTTGTTAAGTTTTATCCTCAATTCTGTCCTCTCTGTCTAGTCATTTATTCAGGAATCTGGATCAAAAAATCCAGCTGATCGACTGAATAAACAAAAAACCAAACCAAAACAAACAAATAAACAAAAATAACAGCCAAAAATAAAACAAAAACCACCCAGCTGGACTAACAGTTTCTGATCATGCTGTCCTGATGTGATTGACAGTACTTT
The DNA here is from genome assembly GCF_029582105.1 of Oenanthe melanoleuca. Classification (NCBI taxonomy): domain Eukaryota; kingdom Metazoa; phylum Chordata; class Aves; order Passeriformes; family Muscicapidae; genus Oenanthe; species Oenanthe melanoleuca. The sequence goes on along the minus strand of NC_079337.1, from coordinate 36,727,499 downwards.
CTATAACATTATTCTTTCAGAATCCATAATCTTACCTTTAGAAAGCCAGCCACTAAAACTTAAAATACATAAAGAACTTGAAATTAGACAGAGTGCATGTAGCAAATGTTTTATTGAGCCTCTCTCTCTAGTAAAATTTCTTCTTAACAAGTATTGTTTATCATCAACATTTATCATAAAATTTACACCTAATTTCTGTCTCTATTATATGCCTTTTGAAATATGCACCCTAGATGACTTACAGGACACTCAGCTGATGAACCTACACACCTAATTCTACTAGATCATGTTTGTGATGAGGTTGTCAAAAATTCAGGCATATTTTAAGATTCATCCTGTGTTTTAAAACCTCAGCAAACTGAAAACATTTAATTTAATTTTGTCTGGGCTTCATCACTTTTTTTTTTTTTTTTTAATGTAAGCTTCTTCCAGACAACAGAAATTTACTTCAAAGAGAATCAGATTTAATTATGGAAAGAAAACAAAGCCCCTCCTTTCCTTTCATTTGGTTAAAGCTGTGAAGATGAAACTCCATCTGTTTACTTTTTTTCCTAATGTATTCTTTTGTGTCAGATAGCTCTGCTTCAGTGAAGAGAGAGGACCATACACTTTTTAGATGGAGCCCCTGGCCTTTAAAACAAGTCAGATTCAGAGGTATTTCCACAGAAGCCCAGACCCTGTTCCCTGATGCTCCTTGCTGCCTTATTATTACTTGACAGCTCGTCTCCCTGAGGGGACTGTGAATATTTTGCCAACAGCCATCCCAACCATTGTCTCCAGACAAAAGAAAGTGGGGTCTTTGATGCATACACTATGAATTCAAATCTTTGGGATTTCTCAGGAGATAGGTACCAAAGGGGTTTGATGAATCCTGGTTTTTTGGGGGAAAAAAGTTACCTGAAGCTTATTTTGCTGCAGGTACTGAATCTTTTGTATCTATTTTAACATTAAGAGGTCAAATATTCGGCAAGTGGGGAAGAAAAGACAAGAGCTCTGGCTTTGTCCTGGTGCATTGAAACATAGGGTCTTGTCTTTCAAATGTCTTAAACATCTGATAATGTACCCTCTCTGCTCTGAAACAAAGATCTATTTCCTTCAAGCTTATCCTAATTATTACTTACTACTCCGCCACATTTTTATATGGCTTTGCAGTAACATTGCAGCTTAAATTACTTAACTACTACATGCATTAATTGGCATTTTTCTGTGGTCAAAATAATATACTTAAGCACTGTGTTATGTTTGCACTGAGAGGAAACACAGGAAATTTTATAGTGGCAATGAAGGAAAATCAGCAGGTGTGATTATCATGATAACTACACCCCTGGGTGCTCAGAAGCACATGGCTGCATCTGGTCCATAGTTATCTCTCCAGGGGTGAGATTATTTCATGATAACCACACTGCCCTAATGGCCCATTGCTTAAGTTGCATTCATGACCCTCATTCAGAATCTTGCCTATATTCAACAGACTGAATTTCCCCCCCCACCCCAGCTGTCTCTGCATTTATGTGTTTAATGTAATTATTTCTTTGTTCATTTCTATTCATTAAAGAGAAGCATTTGATATAAATGCAGAATGCATTGTCTTTAATACCAGAATTGCTGATGAGTAAAATGTATGGTTTGGATCAAAACAGGCATTTATCTGGATTCTAGGTATAGCATAACTGATTTTGTGTCACATATCTGATGGAAACTGGCTGGCATTATTTGCTATGAAAATATAAATTCCAGAATGAGAGTTTTTTCAGTTCTCTGAACAAAAAATAATGATTTCTACCTTGTAATTGTGTTAGTGCTACAAAAGGTGTGAAGAAATGAGAGCAGGAGCAAGAGTTTTCTATCCTTTCTCACCTTGAAGTCATTGACAAGCAGTGTGATTAGCAATTAGACCGAGAATACTCTAAAATGTTACAGAGCAAGAACTCCAGAATTCAAAGAGCCAAGGGCTGGGCAATGCAGGTATAAATTAATGCCACCCTTGCAATTCCTGTCACCATCTGATTCCTGATACGTATCTTCAGCTGTGGCAAGGCTCTCTTAATATATTTCAATGTCCTATGTCACCTAATTAAATCTGGCTCACTGTGCAACTGTAAACACTGCATAAACACTTAATGAGTAGAGAAAGAAAATGAATACTATAGCTTGAAGGAAATATTTTTATATTTCATGTAATAGATTATTTTGCCACTTCCCTTTAAAGGTTAATGTACTTTCCCAGCAGTTTAAGTTGAACACAAAGGCTAAGAAAGAGAGAAAATGACAGGAAATTGAGTGTTATCAAGTAAAAAACAAAGGCTTTTTTCCTCTTAATGGGACTCAAGACACCACTAATCTCATCTGGTTTAGCTGATAAGGTAGGCAGTGAGATGGTGAAATGGATTCAAAAGAGGAATCTTTCTTTATCAGACACATTCAACTTTCATTTTCTTTCTGATATTTTTTTCCCTTCACAGAAATAAAAAGCTAAGATGATTGCTTTTCAGAAGGTAGTAATCATTCAATGAGTTAAACCAATATTTTATTTTTTAAATTGAGGGGATGCCACAAGATATTTCTTAATTAATTTCATAATTCCTAAGAGCAATTAAAAGGATTATTGTGAGAATGACTGTTGTAATTTAAATCAATTTTAGTGCATAAAATCATTTTACCACCGTATCACCCCTCCTTAGCAAGAGTGGAACAGAGCATGAGAGGGAAGTGAATTTTTCCCACTGCATTCAGACTGGGTAAGCACAAATTAGAATGTTTGACTGCCTGAGTCTCACACCTCCATTGACTCTGAACAATCCTTTCAGGCTTTTCTCTTCCAGAGTTCTAATGCTTTTAAAACTTTCTGTATTTTTCAAATAGGATCCAAAGCAAAAATGTTCTCATGTAAAGCATAGAATCATAGAGTCATAGCTTGTCCTGAATTGAACGAGACCCACAAGGATTGTGGGTCTGGCTCTGTACGTGATCCCCCCAAGAATCCCATCCATTTGCCTGAGAGAAACATTGCCAAATGTTTCTAGAATATTTGGCAGGCTTGGTGCCACGACCCCTTCCCTGGAGAGCCTCTCTGCCTTTGAGAGAGCCAGCAGCTCGTCCCAGTTTAATTCCACTGGCAAACTTACCCAGGCTACCTTCAAGTCCTGTGTCTGAGTTGTTTAGGAATTATTGAAGAGTGCTGACCTTAAAAGGGAGCACTTCAGAACTGAAGTGACTGAAGCATGAGATTTATATTTTCTGGCCCTCTTCTTATGAAACATTTTGCAAAAAAAAAAAAAAAAAAAAAAAAAGACTGAAAGAGCTAGGAAGAATGGAATATTTGTTATAGATGGAAGCCAATGAACAGAAATGTTCTGCTACTTTAGTATTGTATTTTTAACATTAACCAGTAGTACAAAACTTGTAGATAGAGAGGCAATAAGCTTTTAAGCAATTTACTTCTACACCTAAATTTTGCATCAACAAGTCTATTCAAGAGACAAGCCACAGCAACACTGTACTTTGTTTTCTCTCTTAACTTCAGGAATCTCAGCTCAGTAACCCCTGGAGAGCTCAGTGAATAATTTAATTCTCCCTCAAGAGGGGAAAAATGCTGGAATCCACAGACATTTCCTCTTAGAACCACTGAACAAAATTGTCTTCCCATGCAAGTCATAGTTCTGCTTCTCAGGCAGCCAGTCAAGCACCTGCCTATTATAGTTGTGTGTCACAAGGTATATAAATACAGCCTTAACTTCAAATATTCCAGGTAACTTCATTGTGAATGTTTCTTTAATAGCAGTTTTGAGGAAAAAAGGGAAAACTGTGTTTATCTCTTAAAACTTTTCCTTCAGTTTCATTAGAAAATGCCTTTTTTAACCTAAAAGATCATGAATAAGTGAGAGATAACAGAACAAAAAGATACATTTAAATAAATTCATTAAGTTCTGTTATTCTCTAGCTGAAGGATATTTGAGCAATTCTCAGTGATCAACAAAAAATGAGGTACTTCTGAAGAAAACATGACCACTCATTCATGACGTGGAATGAAAAGTATAGAATGAAATTTTTCAATCCTAATTTGCAAAATAAATTGAAGGGAATTTCTCCTGTATAACATAATAGCCTATGTTTCACATGCCATCTGCAGAAGCACATGTTTTGCTGCTTTTCTTAATTGTATTCTGCTCAGGAAAATATACAACCTTATGCAGAGCTTTCATCATGTGAACTGTCCCATAGGACCTGAAATTATATGACTTTAAAAGATTATCTGTATCCTTAAAATTAAGCTTATTTTAATTGTTAACTTGAACTGAGATCATGATACTTCCAGTTGTAAAATATTGGGCATCAGAATTTTTGCACAACACTGAACTTATCTATGAAAACATTTCTATAACTGAAAATGAGAGTTTATGGAAGAAACCAAAGTTCCTTTTCACTTTCTTTTATAATTGTCTAAAATATGATAGCTAATCTAGACTTATATGGGAATCAGCCAGTGTTGTCAATGAGATATGTAAACACAAATTTCATTTTACAAATAAAGATCTTAGGGTAATTTTTCTCTTCAAAATATCATTCATCCTTCTTTCTATATGTGTTAATGGAAATTTTCTTCCTTATAGAAGTAATATTTATATAAATAAATTTCTGTAGTAACTTCTGAAGGAACACTTAGAATAAATATGATTATAACAGTCTCAGTCTCTTAAGTAAGTGTCAGGTGCTGTTTCTTTTCCAACAAGGAAAAAATATTCTTGTTGGAATGCAAACAAATGTTTTCAAAGAACAGAAAATATTGAGAGCTGTGCAGTAATTTTACATCTCACGTGGAGTTACCAAATTAAAGGCGAAATTTTTTTTTTTCTGTTCAGTACAGAGCTGTTTTAGATCTTAGCAAGTGTAACACACTTAGACAAAAAGAATAAGTAATGGGAAAATAAGGATGGAAACCACCATTAACAGGTATGAAGAAAGGAACCCTGCTTATAAATGTCACATGGTAAAACTTGTCAAGTAGATGAAGGGAGAGGGGCTTCAATATTTATTCAACATTTTTTTGATTAGGATTGTTAGGCTTCTCTCTTTAAACATTAGGCCATTACCAAACATTAAATAATGCTCTCTGTGATTTATATCCACGATTAAAATATGTAACAATCCATTCACACACATTTTGTTACCTGTTGTATTCTATATCTATTTTTATAAATAAGCTGTCTCATTTAAAAATAATTTTCAATAAATTTGTGCATTTCTTAAGAAAAGTCATGCTTGATCAGAGGCAGTATTACCACTGACAATAAAACAGATATTATTATGTCTTGCTTTAACTCTCTCTCATCTAATTCGAGCTATTAAAAAAAAAACCAAAAACATTTATTTGTAATGCTTATGGTTTTTCTGAGTCTGTAAGAAATTGTAAGTATATCATGAATAGCAGATTTCATAACTATCAATGTCTTGTTTAATAACTAAATTAACAGTAAGAATGTCTTATTTGAAGAGCAGATAGTCCTTCTGAGACACATCTAAAACATGTAATTTTTTTTTCTTAAAAAAGTACTCAAAATGTAAAAGATTAGACTTGTGATTATAAATGAATCCACAGAGATAAGAAAAGATTATTGTAGTCCTTTTTGCAAAAAAAACCCCAAAAAACCATTAAAGTATTTGCTAATTTAAGTAATATTTTGAAAGGAATCACTGAACTCTGTGTATTAGCATAAGTTCTGTCCTGTGTAGATATTTATGGTAAAGAGAAATAACAAAATAACATCACTGCACTTTCAATGATGAATCGTCTTGGCACTAGCAATACTTACAAATAACATCTCCTTCCAAACAGAGCACATGTTTTTTGTTCCTCAGATAATTGAGACGACAAACTTCATGAAATGATAGGTTATAATAACTCGTACTGCTCAGCAATGAAACCATTTAAGTGTAATAACACAAGATCATTTAGGCTGCCAAATAGAAAAAAGCCATATAAGCATAAAGCCCCCATATACTAACAGAGTAATTCATTTTCTGACAATGGTTAAGAAATTTCTTTTATGTATCTATTGAATAGTCAATGGCCTCTAACCTCAAGAATGCTGAGAAGAAGCAATGCAATTATTCTCAATAAAACAACATGACCAAATAACTAGTGGAAAGAAGGGTACTTTTAACAGCAGAGTTTTAACAAAAAAATTAAGAGCTGAAAAGTTTTTATATGCAGTGTAGTGTTTGGATTTATTAGAACAAACATTTTGTCTCTTTATATAACTATGATATGTGGGCTATCTACCTATCATGTACTGCATATAAAGTAGCAGATTGCCTATTCATCAACTAAAACATGTAATGAAAAATCTCAGGAAGAAGTGAGGCCAAACAGAAAATGACAACAGCTCATTATGAATCCAGAAAACAATGAATGAGAGTGTCCTCCCTCTTCCATTTATTTAGAGATAAGGGATGTTTTTAAAAGCCTTTGGAGCTGATCCAGGTAATTTCTCTGACCTAAACCCAAGATCACTGCTCCCAGATAAGTCTTATTAGTCTAAGAAAGCTGAATCTAAAGACAACTCTCTCCTTCCTCCCTGTGGCACCAGCCTGAACCTGTACAGCAAGTTCAGCATCCCTCCACCATTTGATTTTACAGAGACAAACAAAAGAAATGAGTTGGAGTTGTAAGAGGCTGCTTAAAAAGAGTTTTCTCTCAAGGATTTTGAATGGTCTATTTAGATGATTTTATATGGTTAAGCACTAACAACTTCTTAAACCTGAAGTCATTTAGACCACTTATTTTTGGAAAGGATGTAGAAGCCAAGCCAAAATAAAAGTAGTGGAATTAAATTCACATATCATGCATTTTTCACTCTCATGACAATATTTCTTTTAAAAACTGGCTTGCTTGTTTTTTAATTTATAAAAGTTAGAGAAACATTTTTCAAAATGATGAAGGTAACTTACAATGACAATTAATCTTCTCAATTTGTTGCACACTTGTAAATATTCACAATTATCAGAAATAGAGCGAATAGACACATACAACCCGCAGAAATAAGATGTATTGGCTTGTGCTGGGAAAGATTTAATTTTCTGCTTAGTAGCTTGTATGGTGTTGTGTTCTGGATTGAGGACTGAAAGAGCTTTGTCAACATTGGGATTTTTCAGCTGTTGTGGAGCAGGGTTTACACAGTCAAAGTCTTTTCATTTCTGTCCCACCAGTGAGCAGTCTGGGGCTGCACAGGGAGTCGTGGTGGGACACAGCTGGGGCAGCAATTGTCTGTCATCATGCTTGGCAAGAACAGCTTGGGCCAAGAGGGAGGAAGGGGGCCAGCTTGGACTAACTGTGTTTCTCTTCCCAAATAATTGTTATATGTGATGGTCCCGACTTTCCTGAAAATGGCAAAGTATCCCCCTCCCTGGGAAAGACTAGATGAATTTCTCTGTGCAGTTTTTGGTTTCCCTACAGTCCAGTAGCTTTCTCACTTTTACCTTTCCAGTTCTCTCCCCACCCTACTGGAGAGGGAGCCAGCAAGGGTTGTACTGTGCTGAGCTGCCTGCCAGGGCTGACCACGAGATGACCACATCAGTCTTGCCTAGGGGAAAAGCAACAAGCAAAACAGAGTTGTGCTTGGGTTTTGTTATTTTTTTTTAATTTTAGAATTTAAGTAAAATAAATAATTGCTGGTGTACTCCTCTTTTAGTTGTGTTTTTGAATTCTATTTGCCTTTCTCTAATATTAAAATTGTTATAATTGATAGTCATTATCTTTTTGTTTTTCTTTACCATTGAGTCTCAGTTGAATGAAGTGCAGGAGGTCAAAATTCATGAAATTAGGTCTGGCATAAAGAAGTATTAAGAACAGAGCTATATTTTCTAGAGAAAGTACCCAGACTTAATTTTAACATTTTTTATGTTGTAAGATGAAATATGACACTTCATAAATTGCATGATTCTCTTTAACATTTTGCTGAACTGTTGTTTTTTTTATCTTTATCACTGAATCTTGTCATATCTCTGCATACTGAAGATCCTATCACCAGTTTTCTTTACAACAATACAAGCATGACCAAGCCAAGGCTGTTTGTTTTTCTTTTATCTCATCTATTTTTTCATTACAAAACATATTTTTTCAATATCGCAGTCAGTCTCATTCCTATTCTCTTACAAATCTACAAAAGTTTGTTCCTTTTCCTCTTAAATCAGAAGCTGTTAATTGTCCACATAACAAGAGTATGATTATGTTGGTACAAAAAAAAATATGAGTTTTGCAACTGTTATTCTCAAATAGAAAATACAAGCTAAGTTTGGTAGCTAAAACTTCTCAAAATCTGAAGTCACTGCTACAATAAGAAAATTGTTAACTAACTGAGGCAGCAACCTTGAACTCTCTTAAGAGATTTTTTTCATAATTTTATCATCCTTTTCTTTATACTCTTTCATCCTCAGAAGCAGAGAGAAATACTTGCTTAATATCTCTGTATTTTGTAAATATTAATAGCCATATAAAATGGACTAGTCAGTACATTCCTGGTCTTTATTTTTAAAGTTGTTTTAATAAGAAAGTTGTTAGTTGTGGGCATCTTTTGGGATTTTCCTTCTCTAAAATTATTGGAAAGAGTTTACCCTTAATAAATCTGAAGTTTTCCAGTTATTTTGAAGTTCAGTTGATTCAACCTAGGTCATATTAGATGTTTGCAATGAGACTTTCTGGCCTTACATCCTGTGAACCTATGACACAAAATATATTTTTAAAAAGTATCATATCCAGACTCTTGCAATTACACATTTTATAGCTTCTGCTTGGTTTGGACAGGAAAAAAGATATACAGGAAATATTTTTTAAAAATCAGAAAGGTACTTTTTATTCAATGATTATTAGCATTGCTACTGCATGTAATACGGTCTTTCAACTATTTGATAGAGGCAACTTTGAATTTAACATATACACATACACAAAATAAAAATGCAAGACTTTTTAAAAATGCATATTTAAAAGTAGATAACTTGGAATATAGCAGAAATGCTATAGTTTCAGAATCATTTCTTGATCTGATAAAAAAGTTAGGTGAAAATTGTTGTTATACTTTCAGGTCAGACAGAAAAATCTTCTCACTGGAAGATCTCTGTAAGTCTCACAGTCATTACTTTAAGTCCCTTGTCCTCAGTTTATAAAGTTGTGTTAAACACTGAACATAAATGCCTTTTTGAATTAACCACTCCTGCAAGTGCACAGCTGTAGAAGGGAAAAGGTCAGACACATATAATTTTCCAATTAACCAAAGAAAGATGAAGGATAGAGTTCAGTCTTGCTCTCTGAAAGGTATCATTGCCTTGTAAACTGTGTATTTACAAAAAAGATTATTGTAACATCCGAATTGCAAAAACTTCACCATATGTTACCATAAACTACATATAATTTTTTTACTAGCATTCTTTTGAAGAAAACTTGGTATTTACAAGTGATCTGATGTAAATAGGTATCTTCCTTACTGTCATTGTTTTTATTAAGAATGTCACACTTCAAATTATGAAAGGAATAAAACATTTTTGTCAGTTTTCCATAATTTTTAAACTACTGTCTTACTCCTTGTGAAAAAGTTATAAGATATTTGTCAAAATTATATTAACAGTAAAACCAACATATTTTCCAAATTATGTGTGGAATTCTGCATAGGTGATAAAGATCTTCAAGTGCCTTTGACATGCCCAGCATTACTTAACTAAATAAAAATGCTGTCTGGAGAAAAGCATTCCAGAAAATGGGTTTTGTAAGTGTTTGCTGTAAAATTGGATAATTTTACATAATCCTACTGCATAATCCTACTGCAAATTTTAGACAGCTAAATCTATACTTGTAGGTATGGCAGTAATTTTTGAGTTGTCCTCATCACCTGGACAAGTTATGCACATTTCCTTTTTTTAGTCTAATTCCTGTAGCTACCAGTATCCTATAAAACATGTATTTTAAAGTTTTCTGTTAGAATAGATGGATTTCAGAGTAAAATAATTTGAATTACTCCTATTTTCTGGATTTATGGCTGAATAAATTCTAGGTTAAGGCTACTTTATTTTTGTTACTTCAATTTGCTAATATCTATCAGAACATCATTTCTTTCAGAATAAACTGACTTGTCTGTCTCACTCCACTTGTTGCGGGTAGAAACATTTAAGATTTAACCAGATTTTTATTTGTTTAAGTCCTTATTTAATGGAACTGTAGAAGAGAGCTAACATCTAAACATCACAGAGTACTGAGGACAAAAGAGAAGGTTTAATGCAAATTCATCCCTAAAATTAATGGGAGGCTGTAATTCTGCTTTTGTATGGCCACTGGAAACAAGTAGAAATTCATCTCCTTTTTTCCTTACAAATTCTTTATTCTTTGCAAAGTAGATCACTGTTGGTGCATAGCAATGCTTCTCAGTTTAAGTCTGGAAACTACTTCAGGTTCTTAATCTGTCAAGACAGTAAAACTAATCAATATGCTTTATTTTCTGATTTAAATAAGATTTTTATCACTTATTTCCATCATGAATGCAGGTGCTGACAAAGTTTATTCATACTTTTTGAGTAGATTGAGTTACTATTGCTTTGATGATAAACTGGCTATTACAGCATTTGGCTGTCATTTTAGTTATTTTGGGTGTTTCTTTTTTCGTAACTGTGGACTTTTTTGATGTCTTAATGAATGGCAATTTCAACTCTACTGAGAGCAGCAGCAACTCTTTAGAACATAGAATTAAATATCTGCTTTGTGCCGATGACTATTTTTGCCATCATTTCTATTATAAAAGCTGAAAGATTGACCTTTGAATGCTATAATGCCATTTTGTCAACAGTGAGATTAAGACATAATTGCATACAGTACAGGAAAAAATTCTCTATCAAGAAAATTATAATTGAGCCATTACAGAGAGACTGAAATTCTAAGAAAATAATTCTTTCTCCTATACCAGTGTTAGGCACATCTGTTAAGAAAGAAAAGAAGCAGGGTGGACTTCCTAAGTAGACTACATTTATTTGGTAACTGGAATCTTTGAAGAGTGCTTCAAAATGGGTTCTGTACATTGGTAAGCAGGAAAAGTCTTCTTTTCCATGTGTGATATCTACTTGTGAGAAGAGGTTCAAAAATTTTCTAATAATAAAGGCTTTAAATGCTCTTTTTAAATACAAATTGACTGCACATGAGTAGCTGTGGAAAGCTTGAAACCAGGAAAGTAATCAGTATAGAAACTAGAGCATGACAGCCATACTCTACTTCTCTTTTTTTAACCCAGCATACTGTCACCTTTTCAAAGCATCCAAAGACACAAACAGTCCAATAACAAGATTCACTTACAGTCATGTACACATCTGCCTCTCCATTCAAAAATATGTGCAATAATGTAAATGATTCAGATGAATCAGAAGTGCATAAAATTGTAGAGATAGAAATGGGTCCTCAACACTGAAGAAAGACAAAATGGCTTAATAGAAGTGAGGAGAAGAGTAGGTGGTGAAATATATATGCTCAGCTTCAAAAAGAGTAAAAAGTAACACACAAGTATTACACCTGCTTATTTTTATACTGATTGTGTTGCTTGTGTTTATTTTCACATTTTTCAGCTTTGGCACTTGAAATTGCAAGGTCTTTGAGACAAAAAAGATTTTTCTTATGTGTTTTCTTATGTGTCAGTTCTTCTGAATACTATTGAACTCTATTCAATAGATATATTTATTTAATGTATTTTTTGTTTCATTTGCAATATGCTTGCCAGAAGCAGAGGTTGCTATATTTATACACAGTAATTGGGCAGGAGGTCAAAAACATTATCTAATGTAACTTTTTTCATCTTTAATTAAATTCTATTTGCATGCACTGCAGGAATAGCTACAAAATTAAGTTAAATAGTTCTGTATTTTAATGTTTATTAGTAGAAGGTCATGATGACAACAGCCCCCTTTTGCAAGATTAGCAATTTTAGTTCAGAAACCAGTAGATGCTTTTTATCAGTTTCAATTCTTATGTATGTCCAAAGTTTTCATTTTTATCAAAGCACTATAGTGGTTGTTGATAAGAAAATTAGCCAGCTGTGTCTTGCTCTTTCTTTGTGAGATTATAAAATTCTTTATCATCATAAGCAGATACAATGACACATTGTAGGTCAAGAACAAAAAAAACTTGAATGTAACCCTTTGTCATATTTCTTATTAGATAAGCAGATTAAGAATTCAGACGTCAAGATTTTCTCCAGTGTCTATCACTGTGAAAAACTAACCCTGAATAAAGTCAAGACAGGCAAAATGAAGGATAAAATCCAACTTCAATTGCAAACTTCAAGCAGTAAACTATATTATCTTATGATTTCAGACTAGAAACTATGGTTTTAGTTGGAGTAGCATGTTTCTCCAAAATCTAGGAGTGAATACATTTCATATTCTAAGTGTTCTACAATGCAAGTGTTTTTGTTTTGTTTTCCCTTGTGTAGCTTTCTAGAAGCATTGAGTGTGCTTTTCCCTAGCAGGAGAATTTATAGTATTAGCTCCAAAATTATTAAATGTTTGGATATTTACATTGTAATTGGTTCATAGGAAATAAACCTTGAAAGATCATTGAGGAACTGTCTAATCCATACCCTGCCCCAGGGTAGAGAAATCATTCCTATTAGATATTTGTCTAATTTGCTTTTTAAAATCCCCTCTTTTGGGGAATTTACAATCTTCTCTCTTAAACCAGTGCTGAACTACCCTTACTGTTGGCAAATAATTTTATTTATTTTTTTATATCTAATGTACCTTCCTAGATTTACTACTATTCCTTGCCTTGGTCTCATGACAGGGAATTCATGCTTTTCTCATTTTCAGTTGTCTGGTCTTGGTACCCTCAGCATTCTCATCCCCAGACTAATCAGCCCCAAATACTCCTGTCTTTGTAGTCATCTATCATTATTACCATTCTGCACTGATCTCCCACTAGTTAATTCTGTTTTATCTTTTCCAAAAGAGTGATGACTTCAGTAGGATAAAAGACTCTAGTAAATGCTTTATCAGCATTGACCAGACTAGAGGACACACTTCAAGTGTCTTTCATGAAATCCTTACCAGTCTTTTTCTGCAATAGTTCTTTGTTAAGCCATGCCTCAAGGTTTACTCTGATTTTTACATTCAGACTTATTTTCTTCTGGGTCTTCTTAGCTTAAGCATCCACACTGTACTCATATGAAATGAAGTCAGGATCTCTTTTGCTTTAAACTGTCCAAACATTTCTCCATGTAGCTCTTTTTGACTGAGCTAGGGTCTCTTTTTGTAATATTCATGGAATCATGGAATCATAGAATGGTTGAGTTTAAAAGGACCTTAAAAATTCAGTTATTTCCGACTGCACTGCCATGGGCAGGGACACCTAGACCAGGTTTCTCAGAGCCTCAGGCAGCCTGGCCTTGAACCTTTCCAGGATGGGGCATCCATGACTTCTCTGGGCTACCATACATTCTGGTCTGCAATAAATCTTGCTGCTTCTATATTCCAGAGCATGCATCCAATGCTATGCCAACAGGTCTTTCTTATCATGACATCTAACTACTAGATTAAGCTTCACAACAAGATATAGTCTAATAAAAATACTGAGTCAGAAAACTGCTGATCAGGGTAGGTAACTGATCTAGAAAGGCATATGGACTGAGAAACTGAAAACATTCAAATTTCTTGTAGGAGGTACTAGACATGTCAAGGATTATTGAGTGCTATACTCCAGACTGTTCAAGAAAGGACTGTGAACAGATGGTGACAGTGAATCTGTTGCCCAGACATGAAGAAATCACTTTGAACTGAGAACAAAGATGATACAGACATTTTGTACTCATGCTGCCTAAAAAAAGCAGCAGTTGACTTGCTGTAGTGCTGGAAATATCCTGTACAGGCTGTATTTGAAGCCTCCCAGAAGCTCATACCACCAGCACTATGACAGCATGATTCCTTGCATCTAAAAAGGCTCAACCAAGACCAGGTCATAACTGTGGAACTGCTGCTTGGCCAGTCGTCCTTTAGGTCATTTTACTTCAGCTTCTCACTTCTTATTGCAGTGCTTTGCACTTGTCCATCTTGATGGGCATTTTATTTATTTCAGTGAGGCTTCCTAATTTGTCACAATCATTTGTCATTCTGGCCTTGCCCTTTATAAGGGTGTCCTTCCCAGCCTGCCAACTCGTGCAGACTAACCAAGATGATCTGCAGATCCATCACTCAAGTAATTAAAAAACAAATACTGCCAAAACAAGAAACAGCCCTGCAATAACCTCTTCATTTTGATAAAATCTCACTGAGAGGAAACAACTTGTAAAATACACCCCAATATTTTATTGTGCTTAATTACATTTTTCTTTGCATCACTCTTATGGATATGCCTTTGCAAGTAAATAGAAGACAGGGAAAAATTCCTAGGAAATTGTAATGGACTGATAAGTGTCAACACTTCTTGAAGGTGCATCCTCCTGAAGCAATAATGAATGTTCTTCCAGATGACCTTCCCCAGCTTCCTCTGTCCTGTGAGAGAGAATTATCAACACATCAGCCCCTTCTGACCCTGGGCTCTCTCAAGTGAGTCCTGGGAACAGAAGTTTAAGTAATGATTCACTTTATTCACTATAAAACTGATAGTTCTGTCTCTGTTCTCAAGGCAGAACTTCAGGCATTTGGCTGTGGACATAAATACACATAAGAGACCTGTGATATACAGATATGTGAGGAAAGCTTCATCTGTGGTGCACAGAGATCATGGCAGGAGGGGACCCCAAACAGCACCTTGCCTCAGCTATATCCAGGACCCTCACAGATGTTGTCAGCCCATCAAACTTTGATTTCTACAAATTCCCAGGAGAACAAGGGCACAGGCACACAAATTAAGACTTCACAGAAAGGCATGTCCTGTCCAGTTCCCTCCCATAGCTCTCTCAGGAAAGCCTCAGTTTGAAAGTCTACTTGTGAAACACACAGAATCATAGAATGGCCAGGGTTGGAAGAGACCTTAAAGATCATCTAATATCACATCAAAATGTGTCAATGCTGCAGTAGCATATTTTGCATTGAGGAGGATCTCTGTTTACAAGGGGACATACATTATGGCATGCAGGGGAGTTTTGGAATTGCACAGCACTTATTAACATATGTTTAGAGGGGGACCAAAAAGTGAGATCTAGATGATCTGGGAAGAGAAATGTGTATGAAAATAATAAAATGGGGAGGAAAAGGGGTGGTGGTGATTAAATAGTTTTGTACACTTTTCTGCCCATGCCTTGTGCCTAGCCACTGTGATCTGTACACCATTTGAAATTCCTTTCCAGCTCTTTCCTTGGATGAGGAATTCTATTTCACATGTCCACATGTGCGTGTATCACAAGGTGAGTGCCAGCAACTGGATACCAGCAGCTGCAGTGAGTGAGGTCTGGGTGTCAGCAGATGGGCTGTGTGTGTAAATTAACAAACCACAACATCCAATAATCAGGATTTTAAGGAAAGTCAAGGCTAAAGTGTATTGTTTTCAAGAATTGGTTGCTGTTTATCTAACACTTCACTCCCTGAATGTCAATTCACATAGGATATGCATTTGAGAAAATGTGCTGCTTCACTTGTTACAGCTAAATCCTGGCAATATTAATTCAATTATTTATTTCAAGATTATTTTTCCATGATATAGCCACCTCTTTTCCAACTTATCTTAGATGTGCTTGCACAGGTCTCATTGTCTGTACTGTCTGAAGAAAGCTGGCCCTCATCTGCACTTCAACTGTTTTGTTCTTCATTTTAATTGGGATATTGTTACTGCTTCTATCTTTCCTCTCTCTTTTTTCCTCACTATTGTTCTGGCTGACATATTACTTGATTATTTTCTTTTTTTTATCTGGCAGATGTCTTTATCATCACCATCCAATTAGAGTACAGTCAATGAGGATGTATGTGGACTACAGACTAAGCACAAACTATATTTGGACTAAACATAAAATGCTTTCTGCAGCACCTACAGAATATCTCTTTGGGGTTATACCACTGCAAATACTGAAGTCTCATATACAGAGACAACAGACCTCTGAAAATTTCAGGTTTTAATCTGATATTCTAAAGCCATTGCTCAGCAAATTTTTGAAAACAAGCTTAGAATATACAGAATATTATGTAATTTTTTTTACATAAAATTACTTGTTTTCTAATATTTTTAACATTTAACACCCTCTCTTGCAATAATTCCAGCAATTTTTTTAAGAAATTTTCCTTCTAATAGCATTTGTCTAATACTTTTTCCTACACTGAACCAACCAGTCTTCTCACAGAGTTTATTTCAATTTTGGAATTTATTATTCTAATAATTAAAAACAAAAACAATGAAAAATCTTCAAACCTGTTCCTTGTAGTAAAAAAAATATTCCAAAGGTGTTAAGCATTTTTCCAGAGCAAGAAGTGAATTTGGTATTTTAAACTACACCAACTTGAGGAAAATGTGCCCTCTTTTTGGAGTTTCCTTATTGTTCTGATTTTGTGGTGTGTATCACATTGCTTATTATAAAATCTGGTTAATGACATAAATCTTTAAGTGATGTCATATAGAGAAAGAATGGCCATTAAATCAACTACTTCATCTAATAGCTGTTATTAGATTGTATGTATATCATGATATAGATATATATAGTGTTACTTCTCACTGTAGAAACTGTATGAGAACAATGTAATTACTACATATATAAAGAACTGGAAAAGCATGAAAATGAAAGAAAAATGTGCTTATCTCATGCCATGACAAGCTTACTGAGGCTTTAAATGAATATATATATTTATAAAATTGCCTTTGACAATTCACAAGATCTGATTATGTGGCAGGATGCTTTGACAAAGGATTTGATTATATGGTGCACTGAGCTGTGGCTAGTAAATAATAACCTTCAATGTTCATGCTTCTACTTGTTATTGTTAGAAAAGTGGCACAATATTGAAAATTAGTGATTGCCATAAGCAAATCAATTATTGAGGCAGGACAGCATCTAGCATTTGGAAAAAGTAAATAGGATAAGCTCTATTATTCCTCCTGAAAGGAATTTTTAAGTGACTGAAAGTGAAGTGTAGGTCCTTACACATGAGCAATAAATGAGCCAAAGGGAACAACACAGGAAACCTTTTCATATATTTATGTTAAAACAAACAAAAATAAAACAAAAAAAAAGCAGATAAAACCCCCATTCAAACCCCAAAACCTCGCCACTGTCCTGAAGGATGGCATCTAAAAGAATGACACAGTGATTGCCTTGACCCCAAGGGTGTTCTCTGGCCTTACTGTCCCTTTCCCCTCTTCACTCTCTGGTCCAGGACCACATTTCAACTCAGCCCAAATCCCTCCAACACTCTCAGACTGATCCTGCCCAGGGAGTTGTACAGTTGCAAAACCTGTTGACTTCAGATGGACCAAAATCCTACAAATACTACAAAAAAAAAGAAATTATGTTACATAAATGGAAACCTTTTGCCATGACATCTCATCATCTCTCATCATATTTAACCATCACTTACTCACCAGAAACTCATTTAGTATTCTATTCATATTACAGAATATAACAAAGGCACAGGTCAGGAGTTATCATACATGCTAGAAGATACCAAAAAGACATGGAAATCACAGAAGCAAAGAATCACAGGATATTCTGAGTTGGAAGGGACCCACAGGGATCATCAAGACTAACTACTGAGTGAATGGCCCATACCTGTCATTTCTTATCAGTTATCTTGTTGAAATGAATCATTAAAAAATGTGCTACCCTTATAGAGTCATAGAACTATAGAATAGCCCAAACTGGAAAGGACTTCACAGTATCATCTCATCCAGTCTCTTGTAGTAAAGGGAACCTAGATGATATCACACCCTGTCTGTTCACATCTCATATAGCTGAAATATTTAGAAGTACAGATTTAAGGCCCAACTCTTCCATTATGCATAAAGCTACAGACTGATGATAGCCCAATACAGTTCTACTTTTGTTATTTCTATGAAAAGATGTCAGAATATTCAGTTTCCTATTTCAAAATGTCAAATTGTATCTTATTAAACAGAAAATTTGTATTTACAAATAGATTAACACAAACTGTGTAGAAATTAGAAGTTCAGATAAACCACGTTTTTAAAGGATGTATTTTTAAACAGTGGGAGTAGATGTGGACATAAAAGACACATTTGAAATCACAACTGTTTAAAAAGCCATTTAAAGAATTATATAATTTTGGGGTTTATGATTGATATTTTTTTCAGTCTAAAATGAAGGTATAATTCACAAAAATACATTAAATATTTAGCCTGATACAACTATATTCTGAAGAAAATAAAATTAGTTTAACTGTTTTGGAAATGTATCAGCCATCTCATTTCTGTTTAATTGACAAGTTTGATTGCTTCCTCATGTATCCAAGAGTTTGCAGCAGCCTTTCAAAGCATAGTTGTGTTATTTTTATCTCATATTTTGGCCTGTGCTATCGATCAAATGGTGGTAAAACTAAGGGCAATGAAGCAAACAATTTAAATCAGGAAATCTAGCTAATCTCTTTCTGCAAGGATAGTTCTAACTTGCGTTTTTTTGTCCAGATATAGTCAGCTTCCAGGGCAACCTGTTGAAGGTTTTATTATGAATACTGCCTTGATCTTAAGGCCCCCAGATCATGTCCTTTAGTATATGAAAATGCTGGGCAGTTGTGAGAAAAAAACAAACTAACTTAGTGTTTGTGTTTGTCTCAGTATGTGAGAAAAAAAAACAACAAGAACTATACATTTATTTTCCTTTTTAAAACAGGATATAGTTTATGCTTTAGTTTATAATTTATATACTTATAGTTTTTACATATTAGGATATGGTTCTGTTATCTGTCTTGAAAATAAATGTCTTTTCTATTGCTGAATGATGTTGATATGCCCAAAAGAATTTTTCTTGTTTGGAAAGTTTTGCATATTTGACGCTAATGGAAAGTAATAGAGAGGAATCCATAACTGTTTTTCCCTCTTCCAGATATATGGCAAAAAATTGTAGATTTTGTTTTCCATGCTTCTTGTTACTTTTTTACTTTGCTTGTAGATTTTTGCTTTCAAGAAGAGCATTATTAACCATAGCATGTGAGTGTAAATGGTTAGTTTACATAGCTAGTCAAAATTGCTGTCCCATACTGCACTTATCCCTATCTGCTCTTTATTATTTTTAGAACAGGTGGAGAGCACAGCATATTTCAGCCCTGAATTCATAAATGCAGCCCATATTACCATATTTTGAAGGAGATGAAAGGTGAAATAATGACATTTTTTGAACACCTGCCATGGTGCTAGCCATTGCTCTGAACCTACACATTACTCCATATTGTGGTTGTACAGACATGTGCAGACTTTGGGAAAAATAAATTGTATGATCCAGAACAGATTGAAAGACCTTCCAAAATGGAAATGGCAAGAATATGTATAATGTGCTATTCTTCCAAAAAATTTAAAAACAGCATTCCAACATTCATTGACCAAATTGTAATAATTCCATTTCATTTTTTTTTTTTTTTTTAAGATCTAATTTTCAAAAAATAGCCATTTTGAACTCAAAAAATATGACCCTCAATACTGGCTAAAACATTTTATTAATTTCAATTTTTTTTTTTTCACATTTGTAAATGAAACTATTTCTGCCCAACTGTTTGAAGAGCAAACCCTAGTGTTGGTTCACTATGGCAGTATAAGCAGAGGTTGAATTTATAACTTATTATTTGGCCACTTTCCGTTCCTTTTTGAGAATGAATAAATCACATTTCTTCTTTAAACAAAGAAGCAATTTTGAAATGCATTGATTTATCAAGTGTGAGTAGCTACTGAGTTATCCATATACAAGATGTACAACCAGAATTCTCTTACGTATGAAGGTGAGACTTATTACTGCACACGAGATTCCTAAAAGGTGGAGTGATAATAATTAAAAAAGTAAAGCAGGCTGGTACACAAGCAGCAAAGCAAAATGCTTGGTTACTGATGACAAGCACACTTCATCCCTCTGTTCTCCCCAGCCATTTTCCAGTGTCTATTTTGAGAACCTTGGAGAATTGAAAAACAGCACTGACACATTTGAGCTAATAACTCAACTACACACACAAACTGATGAGGTGTCCATGTGCATGTGTTATATATGCTGGCTACTGTTGGCCAGTACATAATGGAAAATGCTACATGCCTTTTTTGTGAGGTCTCCAATTCATATTCTTGACATACCTGGGATGAAAGAGGCTTTTAATCCCAAAATGCACTTAAAATTCAGCAAAGTATTAACTCAAGGACTGACAAATAGACCCAATAACCATCAATACAATCACATTAGCTTTTTCTTCTCAGCCTTAATGATAAAAAGTACCTAATTCAAAAATTGTGTATGTTACCCAAGCTTGAAAAACTAGAAATAGACATGAAATTTTGACTTTCCTCTTGAATCTTCTCAGGTGTCATAAGGTCAATTCATGAACTAACAGTATTATACTTTATAAACCAAGTTTCCTAAAGGGATAATTTTACTTTTATTTCTATTGAAGTTTCATTTTGGCTATTGTGAAGCAAATTATTATTGAATTCATACCATAAATAGAATGGAAAAGAAGTCACACAGTTTATGAATCATGCTGTGAGCATATAAAAAATCCATTTGAAATCAAGGAGAAAGATGAGTGCTTAGCATATTAGAAAATCAGACATAGAAAATATAATAATGTTACATTTTTGGAGAAAAATTATATTTTACTATTCAAAACAGGCTGTAATCAAGTTTCAGTGGTCACCATGGAGGGTCAGGGGACATTTAAGTGTTTACTGAATCTGCAGTTGATCAGAACCAAACATTTAAGACATTGTATTAAATGCACTGGGCATTTGCAGTGCATTATTTTCATTTACTTATTTTTGTTAGAAGTGAAAAACTGAGATGTCTTGACAGGCCTGATGTGCTAAAGAATGGAATAAGGACACTGGCATAAAGCAGCAGGGATTTGCCTGCCTTTTGTACTTTCATGTGATTGTTTCTTAAACTCCTATCTGTTCTTGCAAGCTGCCAGAAAAAAATCCACATATCCAGTGTTGAGAAAACTCACAATACATTCTCTTTAAACATCAACAATCTTCTTTGATTGCAGGACTTTAAATATTCTTTTCTTTCCTTCTTTTTTTAACTTTTCGGGTCACAATGGCACTTCTGGTTAACATTTTACATTTTGATATGGTTTTATACTGGAATTTAGAAGAGTTTAAGTGTTCTGCACTTGTCAAAAAAATAAAAATCTGCAGCATATATGATTTTTTTAAAGAAATGTATAAGTATTGTCAACATCAGCAGGAAAGAAAGTGACAAGGAAGTACGAAATAAAAGTACAGTTTTTTTCTTACATGTTATCTTAATTTACTGTGGTATTAAAAATAAAATGACAATACTTTACTTGAAATGAGAAAACATATGTCTTAATAGGTGATGGACCAAAGCAGTAATGATTTTAATCATAAAAGACACTTAAACAGCATGATCCCAGACAAATGCATCAGAATATTTCACTGTGTTACTGGCTAAGCTTTTTTAGGTAGATTATTGTAGTGAGAGCAGATGGTCCCAGTTTATGCCTTTTGTTCTGCACAATTATTGATGTGGATGCTAATATGAGACAATAAGTGGGCTATTTTTTGTTTATAATTGACACTAAATGGGTAATATTGAGGAAGCATTATGACAAACTGACAGATTCAAATCCATGTAGTCCTTACTAAAAATCATGCAAGTTCAGACTGCTGTAGCCAAATTACCACCATAATTATCCACATACAAGAGAAACAGAATAAAGAATCAGTAGGGGGAAAAAAATTCTTTAAATGGTGTTTATGGTATGCAAAGTACCATACACAGTACAATTTCAGAGAGACAGAGGTGGCATTGGAGCATCCATCCATTTTCATGTACTCAGGGTTATATATGCACCCCACCATGGGCATGTGCCCTACCCACACAGCTGTTTTGGTTCTCATATTTACAAATACCTGCTGGCATGCACAGGGTCAGTCTCTGTGAGCATCAATTTCCACCCAGAAAAAACAAGCTTTTGCCATATCAGGGCTGCATCTTCTTTGTGTCTAATAAATTGCAAAATGAAATCTATCCAGCCTCGATAATCAGCAATGTTATTTACTTTCCTAATTCAGAGCTGTTAATGGTGAGCAAATAGGAATCAGGAAGCCTAAAGATCCCCTGTGCTTATTCATTTTTTTTTCGGGCCAGTACTTGTTTGGTTTTGTTGGTTTGGGTTTGGGGTTTTTTTTGTTGTTTTTTGGGGGGGTTTTTTTGGGGTTTTTTTTGTTTGTTTTTTAAGGTTGTGTTTAATCTGTACATTGCTCTTACTAGGAATGAAAATATATTCCTTACAGATATAAGGAATACAGTTTTGGAAGTTTTTAGGACCAGGTTTAACTAACATCTGTCAGAAATGTCATTGGGAAAACTGATCCTGCCTGAGGCATGAGAGATGGACAAGATAATCTCTTGAAGTTCCTTCTAAGCCCATTTTCTTTAATAATATAATATAGCAGGTTTGGACCAAGAAAAACCCAACTTGGTAATTGAAGATTTTACAATATAACTGAAATACGTGACTTGTTATACTTTCTAGATCCATACAAGTTTGTGTTAATTCAAAATTACTGAGAGACAGATATTAACACACATATACATTTGTTACATGCACCCTAAATTTCTCCTTGATATCAGTTTTAAAATAGATATAAACTGTTTCGACTGGATCTATCCAGATCTTAGCAGTCTGGAATGAATAAAAATGGGATACTTAAGCAAAACCGATGTAAAATCCTGATTGTGTTCATATCAGCAGAGGTTTGCTGCTGATGACAGATTTTATCCCACAGATGAATATTCCTACTAACAAAAGAAGTGGTGCTGTTCTGCATTTTATAATGCAGATAGGTAAATAGAAATTGTACAATTTTTTAAACTCTACAAATAATTACGGGACTTTTATTTTCCTTCAGCAAAAAACCATATCTCAATATATTTCAAACTGAGAGTCAATGAACTGTCTGAGAAGATAGCCAGCATCTCAAGTTTTAGCACCAGGATGTTGAAAGATGTTTGGACACCACAAACATGCATGAGTAATTCTAGATGTACAAAACCCATTATAATAACAACAGTATTTCGACATGATGTTTCTGTCATTTTGGAAAATCGCTGAACCTGTTTCAGTGTTCTGTATTTTCATTAAGAAAGATTATTAAACTTGTTTATTTTAGACAGAAGCTTGCAAAATATAATTTAAGAGTGCTTTTGGAAGGCTTATAAAAGTGTTCATAAAAGATACATTATTTAGTATCTATATATAACCTTCTAATTTCAAATATCTTGATCTATTCTGTTGAGAGGAACTAATCTTTACTAGAATACACATTTATGGCAGAAACTCTGTAAGCATCACAGAAACACTTTGTAGCTTCTGATATTCTTTCTGGCAGCTGGACACATTCAGACTTCATATTCTTAAGACAGCTGTATATTTTACTAATTTTGCCATTCTTGTATGACATTATTCCTTAATGATAATGTGCATTTACATTAAAAATCTCATCATAGGATATTATATACTTCTCTGTTATCCTGAGGGGGTGTAAACAGGCAGAGCTTGGTTGAGTTCACTGGATGCTTGTCAATATGCATCTGTTTGGTAGCTGGTTGCTTATTTTCAAACCAATATGTAATTTAGGAGGATCAAAATGGGTTTTGTAAATAAATACTATGATATTTGCCTTTTTCTCAGATGACAGCTAAAATATACACCAAGCATGAGAATGTTTATTTGTTATGATGAGAAATTATGTACTGGATTCTTGAGAGAATTCAACTAAAATTGAAATTACACTCTTTATTTCTGCTGCATTCAGTTTCTGAATGATCCATCCCTAAGGTGAAAGTTTCCCATCAAGGGAATTGTTATTGGATTTTTAATTGATTGTGTTGTGACTTACCTTGTCCATATCTCAGTCTATTATTCCACTGACCCTTGCATGAAAGCCACTGGTAGAGAAAGAAGTTGGGGACAATTCATTGTGTGTTGTCTCTTATTTTAGTAGGGATTTGTATGCTTGTGTTTGTAATTAGATCTTTATATCTTATTCAATTAAAAATCTCATCCTTTTCATGTCATATTTGCTTTTCTTATTTCATTGGACTTTTGATTTTTAGTGTTTTGTGCATGCAAATATTAAGATAAGTTATTACCCAAATATATTTAATAAATATAATCAAACTTTTTTGTAAGTTGAGACTGAACTGTAGATTAGTATTATTCTCTCTGCTGCATGAAAAGGAAAGGGGACTTCAGGGCTCATCAGAGAATGCATCTATCTCAATAACAATATACCTGAGGCAGCCTTATTCCTTTTCTCTTTATCTTTATGAAGTTAGTTTGCTAGTCTGAATAATAAAAAAGTTATTTAACAAAACAAGTCAGTCATTATAGTTTGATTTTCAGCAGCTGAAAAAGCTATACTTTGCTTTAAAACAAATATAGTTCCTGAATTAGTTTCAGAATTATATACATTACACCTTATTTTTCATTTTATCTGACAAAACACAAATCAAAAGTAATCTTTCTGTGCTAATTTTGAAGAATTTAATGAACTAAAATATTTTTTCTTGCATGTTCTTCTCTCATGTTTAGTGATTCTGCAACTGATCTAATGTGCAATTTATCTCAAATGAAGGAACTAAAAATACAGTCGTAAAATATATTACTTTGCTTTTAAGAGCTCTGTTTGATCAAAGTCCAAGACACACTAGAACACCTTCAAAGTCAGATATAGATACTATGAATTCCTAATATGTCTGTTTGCAACAAATCTCTGTATTTCATTATAAAATCTGGGCACTAAGAGGAACAAAAGAAAGCCATCAACCCCAGAGAAATAACACTTCTGGCTTATGAAAGCTTTCTAACCAAACATCAAGTAGCTCCAGATGAGGATCAAAATGTGTTAATAAAATCTGTTGCCTTTGTGTCTATGCTTTAACATCCTGACACCTTATTCAGGTAACACTATGTTATCAAGGCAAACATCTTACCTTTTCCAGAGATCTTTTAGTTTTCTAATATGGTTTTGAAATAATTACCATTTTGTATTACATTGAAAATGACAACAAGCATGTGAGCGTGTATTATATCACATATACACTTGAATATCTGTAAATATTAAATCTCACTCTAAGTTGCCTCCTCAAATAAGACAGAAGACAGCAAGAAGAGAGAGGGGGATCAGTTCCAGATATGCAGATAATTTCTGCAGTTTATACAGCAACATGATCCACTATCTCACATTGGTTCCCTTAAGCAGAAAAAATCAACATATTAAAATATAAGTAAGTCGATTTTATTAATAACTAATGTACCAATTATTATTTATAAATATTTATAATCAGACACATAAATACCATACATGTAACATTTACAAGAGTTAGTATGAGGTAATTAGAGCAAACTTGTGGTCTTTGGAGCCTGAAAATCAAATTAAGTGACTCTAAGACTTTTTTGGTTGGTTTAGTTTTTTCCCCCTACCTAGTTTATCCATTTATCCACAGAAACAGTTTGCCACAGGCAGACTGATACCAACAAAGCCTGTACATTGAAAAATATGTTTAATCCAGCTCCAAAGTGAGTAAGGGACTGGAATCAGAGACACATTCTGATGGCTTGTGTCACAAATTTTTTACTCCCAGGTCGGGTACAAGTCACTGGTGTCGTGCCCAGAAGTGGGGGAACAGTGTGGCTATATCACCATTTCAGAGCAGGATCTGTTGCATCCAGTTTTTCCCCAAGGTGTCATCACATCTAGACAAAGTCAGGAATGTTTGTGGCCATGATTTATAGACTTTCAGTCAGCTTATACCTTGAATGATGTAAATTGTGTTTTCTACTGTCCCTCACTGAGAAAATATGTTTTATTTTGCTAAAAAATTATTACAACAGACTGAAAAAAGTATTTCTTAGTACTGGCAGTGAATCTTGTATTTAATTTGATTGTTTGGATATGATTTGACCTTTAGTGTTTTGCTTACATTACCAGCCAAATGAAAATATTTTTAAAAATATTTTTGAAAATATGTCAGCTTTGATTAAACATTTATGCCAGATCAATGGTGATCTTGGGCAAGTACCAATCAACCTCTTTAAATTCCAGGCGTTTCAGAAGTTTTCATATAGTGCCATAGATAAGAAAAAATAATCATAAAACATAGCACTTGATGAAATTACAAAAACGTTGAGTTTTCAAATCTCACTTATTAACATTTTACTATGCCCTATTTTTCTTCCCTATTACTGATCTGTCTTATTTTATTAGCATAAATTAAATAAAATTTTGAATGAACATATTTGCAGTAGTTCTCCAGAGCAAACAATATGAAATCTGCCAATTCATTTTGCAAATAGGCCTTGGTTACATTTTGCACTTATTCCATATTCATACTCTTTTAAGAGGATTTGCAGATGGCAAACTACATACAGATTGTTGAGAAAACTCTGGAATTATCATCTGAAAATATTCCCATAGTCACACATTCTCACTGATACTTCTGCATATTTATAAGCTTTTGGGAATTTGCACTGAGCACTTAATGCATCTCATCTACCTCTCTTTCCTCCCACCCCAACCTGCACAGAGACTGGATTGTTATTCATTTCCATTATTACAAGCACTCTTGTGCCTCAAGAATCTGCTTTATCTTCAGCAATCATATGTTGCCACACTGAGTACATTGCACAAATATTTATGTAGACAATACAAAACCTCCATGAGCATTGTCTTCTTTACTAAAAATGAAAATTTAACAATTTGAGAGAACTGACTGTGTACATAATTGACATGGCTTGAATGTTTAAGCAGAGTGAATGGCTGTGTGGGAGAGACAAAAACCTTCCTCCTGTAATTATAATTAGCAATATACTATTGAGAATCAATTGTTCAAAAATGAACAAATAGTCTGGAAGTAGTAGGAAAACCTGGATGCTCAGGGACCTATTCTGCACTGGTATTTTCACAGATGTCTGTGCCCTAGCTCTCCCTGCTGCTGGTGAGATGTCCATGCATGTGTTGTTATTGTTATTTCTGGACATTGAATGTCATCACCTTATTAGGTGTGCAGTGATGCACTTACAAAGGAGATTCTGAAAACCACATTGTGCATTTTGAATCATTTTTCACCTTTGTGTATTGGAGGGAAAGGAAAATGTCTCTGCATGGCAAAAGTTTCATCACTGGCTTAAAGAGAAATTTATAAATCTATGCTTGACAAACTCCTCTCTTTTTGAGATTTTTCTTTTAAAAAACCCAACATAACTTTAGTGCACTGAGAGGGAGAGAAGAAGGTGGCTGATTTTACAAAAAGTGTGACAAATTAAAAATTCATCAGTTTTATGATGTTTTCCTCCCAATGTGCAATTAATCTGGATGTTTCTGTGGAGGTTTGTATCTACTTCTACCTCATGCTTTGTTAGTTTGCATACTATGGAATTCAGATCACAAACCTTGTTTGCAAATGAGGCCTGGAACTGTCAAGCTCTTAAATGTATGTGAGATTTTATGTAAGTGTCCCTTTGTAGGTGGATTGCTCAAAAGTGAGAGTTAAATTTCCAAGTAAACAATTGCTGGAGGACATCCCAAAGAAGATTTTGTGACCAGATTTTTATTAGTTTATTTTATTCTGCACCAACTTGGTGGATTGCAGACTATGCTTGTGGACTTCCTGAGCAAGTGCTTATTAAGGAAACCATCAGCACAGCTGATCATGGATCTGAAAGAGTAACAAACACATTAGCTTATTCAGCATCTTTATCCTCTTATTTAATACATACTTAGGCTTCTGAATGAAACACAAGGTTTAAAAATGCCATGATCATTTGTTATAGACCACCAAAAGCTAGCTGCCTAAGAACTTTTCAACAATTTTTTCTCAGTATTTTATTGATTTTGCAATAAACATCCAGTTGATGAAACCAATGAAGGCATATTGGAAGATGCCTGTCTAACAAATCCTGCAATATATTTGCTGATAGGTAGCACATCACCAGTCAGCTTTTAGAAAACCTGCAGTGGGATACAATTTCCTGTGCATAAAGGTTTATCTTGTTTGGGACCAATAGGAAACAACTCAGTGCAAATTAATCTGCTCTTCTACCATTTCATCTGATGCCCACCATAAAAATAACTGAAGCTAAACATTGGCCCTTCAGATATTTTCCAGATGCTCAGAATAAAGAAAATGGAAGATTACAGTGGCTGAAATAGGCAATTTGTGCACAATATCTAACTTCAGTCATCTGAATCAGGAGTTTAGACTATTTAATGACAACTTCAGAAAGTGATGTGAAGTACTGAGACTCTGCTCTCATTTCCAGACTCGGGTACCTTGGAGAGCTAGAGGGAATTCTCATAGCAGAAGGTGCCCCAGCACTCACTTAGGCTTCTCAATCAGGTGGGAGTATCTACTGTGTCAACATCATCAGTTGTGATTCAGTAAATTTCTTTTGACTGCTCAGGTGTGTCTGGTGTTGCTATATGAGCTGGCAAACAGTTCTGTTCACTTGGAACAATTTGTGGCTTCTGAAACACTACCCTGCAGCAGACTGTACAAGTGACTCAGGATCCTGCTTTCCTGCTCAACTTAGTTTAATCCAGTGTCAGGCAGGAAGATGCCTTTTTAAAAATAAGCAGTGTTTTAAATTTTCTTTTATCTTTCTTTGTTTTGGGGATTTCTCCTTGCTCATTCTCTTCACTTTTTCACTTCTAATACTGACAATTGTCACCTGTGCTTTGCTGTACCATTCCTTCTTGAAGCATGTCTACCTAGCCTATCCAAAATTACTTCTTAATTTCATTTGACCATAGTCATAAAATAGTTTTACTTTTCCCCCAGTATAAACATACTAATATTGATCTCATGTATTGTTTTTTTATTTATCAGAGACTCCTCTCCAAACACATTAGTAGAAATTTTTGAAAATTCACTCAGAACATTTTTGCCTTTGCTAGAAAGATAAGAATTCAGATAGGAAGGAGATCATCAGCTCTATCTGCTCAAAATAGTGAATTGCTAATCTCAAACATTTCAGCTGTATTTCTTTAAACTCATTCACCAAGTTCAATGTATTTTAACATAATCAAAGAAAGAGTACAAGTAATTTCCTACCTTGGAACTGAAGTTTGGTAACAGAAAGGGAAGCAAAGTGGGACACAGCTGAAGGGTCCTAGACAAAGGGAAATTGAGTTGGTCTTAGCTCACATGGCAACATCAGACATCCTCAGAGAAGGATAAGACATATTTCATTATAATTGAAGACTGCAAGAAGTTCTATATTCACATAATAATGCATATCTTTAAGAAGAGCACCTCTCATGCTGATCTTAATAATTTAAATCTCAAGCCACCTTATTAATTTTTTTGTAGATGTGCATTTGTAACAGATTCTGCAACAAGCAGTCTTTGAAAAATGAAATCTCCTCTACAAGTTCTTTGGAGATGCAGGTGTAATTATTTCTCATTTTAATATTCATTTTTACATAAATCTGAGAGTCTTTTTATTCAAATTAGGCTCTCTGCAAGCCTGACAGTTCTAAGATAACCTTCAGGTGGTCATTGGAGCAGCTGCTTTACAATGGTAAATCATTTGGCACACTCAGGGCAATGATAATTTTTCAACTTTTTGTATTGTTGCCTAATTATTAAGTGTTCTGTGCTTAAGCAGGTTAATGCAATATCTTCTACCTGCACAACATGGGCTAAAATCACTTGAGTGAAGATAGGGAGAGATGTAAATTATGATGATTTTTTTTTTTAAAAAGAGAAAATATAATGAAAAGAAACTTGGAAAAGGATATTTTCTACTTCTCTCTCCAAAGAAATGTGGTTTTCAGAGAAATGAACAATTCTTCCTGGAGGATCTCTGCTCTGTGCCTTTCCTCACGAGAGCAGCTGTGTCTTTACTCATGTAGGCAGCCAGAGGAACC
Organism: Oenanthe melanoleuca; assembly: GCF_029582105.1. NCBI lineage: Eukaryota > Metazoa > Chordata > Aves > Passeriformes > Muscicapidae > Oenanthe > Oenanthe melanoleuca. The sequence continues at coordinate 36,697,450 of NC_079337.1, read as the reverse complement.
CTGTTTTTACTGCCAGGTGGGGGAAATAGATGTCCATATGATTCTATGATACTCAGCAACATCCTTCACAGAGATGAAGTCAATATCCAACTCCAGCTATAGTACTCAGCAGCTTTGCCAATATCAGCCAGTCCTGCTGCTCTGGTGTCACACCAGGATTAGACCAATTTTATCCTACAACCTTACAAATGCCAGAGTGGGAAAAGAAATGCTTCTAGCAACCTTGTAGGAAGTGAGGATCTAAAATGTATTATTACTGTCACAGGGTTTCAGGAAAGGAGAAAGATTGTTAGAGCAATAATTCCAGAAAAAGAACTGTGTAAAAACAGCATAGAAAAAAACCAAGCAAGTATTTCAAAGAAATGTCATGGTCATATTATCACCTTTAAAAGTATGTTTATGTTATTAGTAACCTAGTAAAATGTTTTAATGGGTTAGTACATCCCCATGGTCTGGTGAGAATGCTAAAATAAACCACAAGTTATTAAAAATGAGGCTTTGTTTTCTGTCTGGGTTTTTTTTTTAGTTATAACACATTTTTTTTCCAGCACCAGCCAATTTAGACTCATTTTGACATAAAATTAACAGAAAGGAAAAAGTTGCTGTGTACCTGTAACTTCTATCAATTTACAGCCTTAGCTACACACAGTAACATTTGTGTTCCTACCAATATAGAAACATCAAAGGTCAGAAATCCTATCAAATAGAAGTATGTGGATTCAACATTTTTAACAAGCTAAATTATAGGTATGAAACAGATTTCTATCCCTATTGAAATCTATTGTTCTGCTTCCCATTTTCACTATGTGTTTATGACAGACAATCACAGTGGACAAAAGCAGAATCTTTCAGTACAAACCCTGTAGATGCAACCCACTCTGCTCCCTGTAATGAAAATAATTACTTTAGCTTGTCAACCTATAGGTTTTTGACATCATTGTCAGCACATGGAATATGAATTTCAGTTTCTGTGGGAAGCTGGGCAAAGGTAGAGAGATGGAAAATGATTTTATCACAAAGCAATTTCAGATATACTCATTGATGAAGTTTCAGACTACTAAAAATATTCATAATGAGAAGAATTTTATGGCTTTTGTTAGCAAAAATGCATCAGTATCTGTAGGAACAGATATTTCTCTGGCAAATTAAATCAAATTATGTCTTCTTATTTCCTTTATTTTTCCCACTTTCTTGCTGTAGGAAAAATTAATTTTCTTTTGTTGTTGTAGTACCTGTGATCTATTACCTCCTCAAACAATGCCTTTTAAATATCTACTTGATTGCACCTGAAAATCTTGTCCTCTGATGGGGTTCAAATGCCAAAAGTTGTGCTAATAAGGGAAGCTTCTCTTCTTTTTCCATGACCTAAATATATATGTATATTTAACAAGAATGGGATCCACAGAAAGATGACAAAGGCCTGTTAGAGAGTAACTGCACTGATAAAATGATGTTGTGGTTAGAGAAACACTTCAGTACTTTTTGGAATCAGTCACCTGGTCCTCCCCAGTGTGAGTGTTTTGCTTGGCTCCTGGATCCTTTCCTGTCAGATGAAACTGAGCAAGAACATATTCCTCAGGAAGGCACTGAATATTCTCCAAGTAGAAATGGTCATTGCACAGTGGGGTTCAGCTGCAGCAAGCATGAAATAAATGTGCAAGGAATGATGTAAGCTCCTCTGTATGGTCTATTTAATTCTTTAGCCTGACCCTCTCTGGGTTTTTCTCTCTCTTAATGCACCTTAGCCTCTGTATTTTACAATACATGGTTACAAGACTGAATCCACGTTTTTAGAGTCCACCATGCTCATAATCCCCCATTCCTTAAGGCTTGGGATTTTTTGGCAAAACATCTTCCATCTACACGTGAGAGTACTGAAAAGAAGAATCATGTGTAGGAATTGTGCTGCTACAAATATTCAGGGCACATAGCTCTAAGGAAATATGAGTTACTTTCTTGTTTACTCAAACATCTGAAAAACTTTCTCTCAAGAAAACCTTCTCAAACACACACAGGCAATCTACAGATGGTCAGATTTCACTGAATACTGATCTGATCCCAAACCATTCTGGTTAAAATTCTGTGTGGACATTTATTTCATATAGGAAAAGTAAAGTGTGACATTGCTAATACACTTTGACTATTTCATACAGGAAACTTGACTGCATGATATTCAGATTTTCTTCCCTGAAATAGCATAAAACACGGTAAGAACTATTAAATTATTAGGCTTAACATTATATTGAAAATAAACACTCACAAGTTCCACAGAGAATAGTAATTTCTTGCATTACATTTTTTTTTTTTTTTTTTTTTTTTTGGTAGGCTATGATAGGCTAGATCTTGGTCTATTTATCTTTAATTATCTGTGCTGTGACCTGAGATCATTAATTATTTCTCTGCAAAACAAAGTAGACCTAAGTGATTTTTCTCCTGACTTAATAAATATACATAAGAATGTGAACTAATACTAAAAAATCTCCATATGAACATTAGCCACAGCTAGCTATTTCTTACAGAAAATGTGAGTTGGGAAAAGTATTTCCATGCATGAAGAGTTCTTTGAGGCCTCCTTTAAAGTGTTTTTAGTAGACTTTTTACCTCCCTTTCAAAAATATAGAAACAGAACCACCCCAATAATCACTCCTTAGATACTCACCTGCTCATATAAGTTGGGAAAAGAAGCTTCTGATTGACATAATCCTGTTCACTGACCAAATGACAATCAGAGTTGCTTGTTTTTCTCCATGTGACAACATAAATACATTATGCAGTTTTGTGTGTCATATTTCAGTCCAAGAAAATAAAGAAACTCCTAAAAATAATAATAATAATAAATTAGGTTGTTTAATGCATAATCTCAATGCACTCACCCAACAAATCAAAAGGCCAGTTAGAGATTCCTCCATTGCTCTAAATGTTTTTCAGATTTTCCTAGAAGAAAAGCCCAAGCTGTTCAGTCAAATATTCTGTCATAAATTACTCTGGATGTCTTATAGTGGGGTTCTCTCTCTTCACATGAAGTATTAAAATATATTCTGAAACAGGAACCAGGCAAATGGTATTGTCAAAGATTTGTTTTAATTTTAGCCCAATGAATAATTGAGTATTTTATAAACAGCTGAAAACCTCCATATACAAAGACTACAATGGCAAAGTGGAGCCTCCATATTCTAATAATAAAATTATTTATAGCAAATAGGGCAATCACCAGTAAGAGATTGAGAACCTTTTCCCTCAAAACAAGTTAATACATTTCAATCAGATTCTTTCTTGCCTGTGAGAAATATGGACTCAAATACAGTACTCTTACCTGGGCAAAATTTCTAGCCAAAGTAAGGGAAAGTAGTTGTTCATTTTCTTGTGAACTATAAATCTGTAAACTGATTTCAAAACAACACACTACAGATTAAACTGAAGTGGAAGTCACAACTAGCTCTGAACAACTTAAAGGATAACTAAACAGAAAACATGAAACTAAGACAATGGAAATTATGCTAGTCACTTCAGAAGAAGCAAAAATAAACCATAAACTTTTACTACAATAATACAAAATTTTAAATCCCTTTCATAACTTCATTCTGCTTTGACTGTTATGATTCATCTTTAAATACTTTCCTTTAAGTTTAGCATATTTTGAAGCACTAAATTCAGACAGTAAGACCAGAGAGCTACCTAGGCACCCATCTCGTTAAAAATAAATTTTCACAAAATGTGCTCTCAGATCATTGAGTATGCAGTAAGCCATAATCCCACTTCCATACTTTGACTGTGTCATATATCAATTTTCTTTCTTCTAGCAAAATCTTTCTTATTACATTGAATTACAATGAAGTTTTGGTGAGGGAGATTTTCAGTGTAAGATTTCTTTCTGATGAACTAAAAGGCTTGCTGACAAGGGCTTCTTAGTGGTTAGCTCTTTTAGTACTATCCTTTCTAAACACAAAGTTCTGTTTCAGAGTCACTCTCTGCTTGCAGGGTGAACTGCTTTAGTTTAATTTCTAAATGCCAAATTCTCAAATGCTTCTGTACAAGAGTTGAACCAATTTTCTTAACTCCCTAGGAAATGCCATGGTAATTCCACTTTTCCCAGTGTCACAGAGGACTGCCCATCCAAAATAGCAGTACCAGTGTTCTCAGTGTATGTTAACACTTCTAGAAATGCTAAATGGATTAAGATCACTCTTCTCTACAAAAGTATCAGTAATATCTGCCAGATGAAAATACCTTTACTACCAGTCATTAACTAAGACTGTAAACTTCACTGCAGTTAAAATAGGCATTTACTAGAATTGTAAATTAAATATGCTGATACTTGGAAACAGATTTTAAAATGGTAAATCAAAAGTTGTTCATAATATCCTGCTTGAATGTAAAAAAATATACTAATATTTAATTTAAGAGTATTCACAAATGGAACAAAAAAATTGTATACTCTGGTCATTCAGTAGATTTTAGGGTGCTGATCATATTTTCCAAAAGAATTGCTAGGGTTTGGCTCCACCCTGCTTGTATCTTCAAAATGCCAGTCAAACTTCTGTCTACATTTCTTCCTGTGTAGCTGGTGTCTTTATCTGTGTTTTCTTAAGATGAAGTGACACAGGGCATAGGTAAGAGTGATGGAAGAAGGCCTGACTTCAAACTGTACAGAACTGAAATCAGCACTAAGCATATCAAGAATTGTGAGTGCCCTTCTGATTGATGGAGTATGTGCTTCAGCTGGAAATGGCATTTCCTGCCTTTGGAGCCTGACTTGTTCCTACACAATCAGTTTTGGTTCTCTGTAGATAGCAGGGTAGGAAGATGTTCCTGTATTGAAGATACACTTTTTTGCAAAAAGAAATGCTCCTAATCTGCTGAGGTGCTGCTTTTTTATCTATTTATCTATCTATCTATCTATCTATCTATCTATCTATCTATCTATCTATCCATCTATCTATTTATTTTTAGTTTTGAGCTTGTATAATATGTAATTAAAAATAGCTGAGATTTTTTAGCTTATCTTCAATTTTAGGATTTTCCACTCATGAATGTGCTTTCAGCTGGGCTATTTATTAGCAATAGATTTACTAATTTAGCCTCATGACTGTAATCCAGTGTTTTCTATTCTTTAAACCACTGAGTGTTTAAGGAAAGAAGAGCTGGTGCTGTGTAGCTTACTGATGTAATGTCATAAAACTTCCTGTATTGCCTGATTTATAATGTTGCAGACAACTGCTTCTGCTTTACAAAGGTTCATCTTCCTCAGAAAAAATATAGATTACTGCAACTAAAATGACAGACACCTGTGCTTTTTTTCAGAATAAATGAAAGTGAGATGCCTTCCATGAGCAGCATATAGCACTGAATCAGGGAAAACAATCAGATTACCTCAGAACAATCAGTGTTTATCTGTCAGTCATTGATTTATACAAAACATATAGTGTAAGCAATACAGTTATACCTTCAAAGACACCACATGGCTGTGATTCCATGGTAGATATATCATTGTTTTAGAGATCTTTCTATATAATTTAGCAGAAATTCTTTGCATATATAAGAATTACCTAGCTCACTCACCCTTCTTAGAGTGGTGTATTGACTTTGGCCCCAGGCTTAGGTCTTAGGCACTGTCAGGTCCTGTCCAGTTGTGCATAGAATATAGTTTGTAAGCTTTGGAAACTCTGAAATTATGAGTTAATAAAAATATTGACTCAATCTGTACTGGAGCATTTTAAGCATGCTGTTGTACAATAATACTGTTTTCTTCCGGAGGGAAAATCAAGAATTGGACACTGTTAGGATAGCATTTATTTTTTACTAAAAGGAGGACTGTTATAATTAACACTGAGAAAACAGGCTTTAGTGACAGCAAATGTGCAAAGAATTCATTAGAATATCACACAAAGCATTTGTTCTCCTGGATTGAAAGTTGAGAGGCAGGGGGCAAGAGCAAGTCAAACGGAATGATATGAAATAGGCTGAGCCTGCCTGTCTTTGTGTTGTCATGGCATTCTAAAGCTTTTCTGTATGCTAATTCACTTTTTTTTCCTCTGTTCTGATTTTAGCCTCTAACGCTTTACAGCTGCATTTGTCCAACTTTTTCTAAATACTTTCAATTTTTAATGTGACGTTTCCTTTTGTGAAGGGTGTCACATGCCTCTCATTTGAATACTGTCTAACTTGCAAAGCTGAGACAATATCTGATACCACCCTGATGGCCTGGAAAAGCTAGATGTGTCAAAAGAATCATTCATTTCCATACTCAGCTACCCTCTAGTCTTTCTGTAAGAGTCTAAATAATGTTGGAGAATTTTATGACATTTCCCTAACTGAGCTTTTATACTCTTTTTGTTGTTTGTTTTTTGTTGTTGTTGTTGGTTTTTTGTTGGGTTTTTTTTGGGGAGTTGTTTATTATTTAGCAAGATGAAATAAAAAGAACAGATTATTCACCTACAAATTATTTTAACTTCTAATTTTAATTAAAAGGAAGTATTTCCAGTGAAGATTAGTCCTGTTTTCATTAATAATTGCTTAGTTAATATTTTTCCATTCTCTCTTATTTTTAGCCACACACAGAGGAGAAAAAAACAGAATGAAAAAGCCCTCAATCTATTATCATTCCTCATTTTGAACATTTTTCAAGGATATTATCCAATTTCAATTCTATGAATGTTGACTCTGCACAGTACTAAGTCTTTTGGACCATGGAGTACTGTACATTTTTAAGATATCTTTCATTCTAACTGAGTGCATAATCAGAATGACCAGTGCTCTTATTGTATCTTTTTACAAAGCCATTCTCTGATTTCTGTCAGCAAACAAGAATAACAAATTCCTGTTCTAGCAGACACATTGTAAATTGCAATAAGGAAAAAATGACCAAGAAAAGTAAGTCTTCATGAGAGATTGCAGTGTTTGCTTTTTGCTTCCATTACACTGTACCAGCTCTAAAAAGAAAAGTATATGATTTTTTAGATGTGGTCTTCGGTAATTGTATGCACAGTTCACAGAGAAATCAACCTGAAACATCATAACACAACACTTAAAAAAAAAATTTAAAAAATGGATAAAGTGATTCCAGTCTGCTACAGAATTTCTGGGCAGCAGGACACCATAAAATTAAAGGATGAATAGCAGACTTGTAATAAAATACTGCCATTTTAATTAGATACAGTTTAATTAGTGATAATATGGCATAAAGATGAAATTTTTAATGAGCCATAACCAGCTGGAAACTTGTCTTGTAAGTCAATGAAGAGGTGATCTCCAACCTGTATAAGGACACTGGCTTCAGATAGATACAGAAGGAAAATCCCATGTATGTAACATAATGAAAAAAGCTTTTCTTTTCTTAGTCCCTTAGCAAGGTAAACAATGAGTGATCCATCCAGGTCCCTCTGCACTTTCAAAAGCTTTGGGACTACTATTGCTGTTCCAACAAGTTATATAGAAATTCCTCTGCTTTAGGGCATAAGTCAGTCATTAAGCCTGCAAACACAGCTGGTTTCAACAGTTTCCACAGACAAGTTTTCACTGAAAATACAAAATCTTGCCAAAATCAACATGTTTAAAAATCAGGTCAATTAACTGGAATTTCCTTCTGAAATAGAAGTGGAAAAGCATCCAACATTTTTGAAACAAATTACAGCCATACATGCAGAATATTATTTTTCCTGCACCTTTCTGTGATCTTTGTGCATTCAAATTCTCTTTTCATCATCAGTTCAAGCTCTTGCCATTGTACTCATGTATTTCATGTGGGCATAAGAATATAAGAAACAATAAATTATTTTATGTATTCCTATGCTGGAAATTGTCTATGTTCTATTACAAATCATTTGCAACTATCTTTAAAATGAAAACATCAGAAATATCCTGTCACTGTGTAATCCTGTCTCATATTAGGAAAGGGACCAGTGACTTTACTTCTTTATTTCCCTTATTCACATTGTGTTAAATGAGACAAACCAAAAGATTTTCCATTGGCTTCCACTTCCACTCCAGTTATGGCTGAAGTAGTATTATTACCATAATGTTCAGAAGAATTCATCAGTTGGCCAGTGTTCAAAAATGCAGCTTTAAAGACTAGAAAAGATTAAATAGCAATGGACAGACCTACTTTCAGGTCAGGGTGTTACCTTCCTTTTCAGCCTTTACATGCTCTCATTCTCTTCATATTAGCACAGTTTCTTTCCATCTTTTTTGATCTGGAAAATGGGGTTGAAGATGTGCTAAGAAGTTGAAGCACTGTATTCTGATGAATGTCAGCAGCACAAACTAACAGGTAATGAGCAGGAGGAGGAGAAAATTGGAAGCAATGTACCACTCTATGTTTTCCTCTTTTTTTTCAGTTATGATTCAACAAACGTATCCAAGTAATGGCTCACCTATAGTACTGGGGTTATTTTCCCACAAAAAGCTCAAAATTTAACTGATTGCTGATTCAATTTATTCTTCAACTAGTATTTTATATATTTTATTTTTAATTTAATCAGTTCTCATCCCTTCTTGTTCTTTGAAAAACCATCTTTTTTATGTCCCAAATAGGTTCTGCTACGGCTTTGGTCTCTTATCACTTACAGACAAGAGAGGCAAAGCCATTAAAAAGCATATTAAAAAATCTCTGAAACCTGATAGAAGTTTTGTTAATGCTAGAATATAATCTGGCTTTAAACTTCAGCCACTTCTATAGGCAGTAACATAATTTCTAAATGAACCGAATAAAAATAAGAAAAATATATAATAAAACCTTAGTTCAAGTTTAGATGTCTTGTCAAGAAGCAAATCCTAATCAATATGTCATCTTTTTCTGCAAATAGGAGGTGATGGAGGTGAACCTTCCTTTTACCTACTGCCAACAACACTTGCAAAATTGTAAACATCCTGTGTGCACTATTTGTTGTGAATAACAGTCAACCTGTGTCTTTACTAAAGCAATCAGTTCTACAAAATGGGAAGAAATACATTTTCTTGCTTCCCTCTAACAGTCAGTCTTTTGAAGTGATCTCTTAAAAGGGTATAGGAAAAGTGGAGTTTTAACATGTAAAGACGTTTAAGAACACTTAGTATCTGTGGGGCTTTTTTTCATTTTTTTTTCTTGGTAGAAAAATGTTTTTGAGAATAGAGCAAGATCTCAGCAAAAATGGATTTTCTTGAGAGACCAGTTAATCTGTTGAGCCACAATTTATGTTTGTTATGTAGAGCAGTACCCTCTTTTCCCTTTCATGAAACATCAGGCTTGGCAATTCTTACCCAATCTGAAATGAATTAAAGAATAAAAAATATAAATATTGCTATTTTTCGAGTCTCCAAAAATCTGTGCCCACTGAAAAATCTGTAGTTATCTGCAGTTTTATGGTGTTTCCATAGAGGATTTTTTATGCCTTTGCCTGAAGAAATTGATTAACCCAAACATTGTTTCCAAGGAGTGAGTGGAATTAAAGGCATGAACAATTTAGTTCACAGTGGTTATGCCAAACATCATGTCCATTAATAAAACACTGGATAGCATGCCAGGAGCCTTCCAGCCATGCTTTCACATGATGCCAGCCCTTCTCACAGGAAAACAGCAGTGTTTTCTGAGACCTGTCCAGGAGCAAGAGCTTTTTCACAAGGATCAGAGAGAAGGTGACATGTACAATGGTCTTCTGCTTAAAGGAATTATTCCTGACATCACTACTAATTAATGGTATTCATATGTTAAATACAGTAGCTCAAGAGGTAAGTTTGCATTTTCTAATAAAGTCAGGGGTGTACTTGATGAGTTCTTTAGCTGCAGATTTATGTAGCTTACTGATAGTGAGAGGGGAAAACACTAAAGCCTTCACTAAACCTATTTCTTTATCTGCAGGAAGTTCTATGCTGTGACCATTTAATTTTATTATTGCTAACTCCACTAAGCCATTGATTAATGCTGTTATAAGCTGACTTTACACTGATTTAATTAAAAGCCTATGTCATGGTTTAACTACTGCCACCAGCACACTGCCACTTGCTCACTCCCTCACCTGTGAGTCTGGGGAGAGAATTGGAAGGCTAAAAGCTGGAGAAATCATGGGCTCAAATAAAGACAATTGAATAGGAAAAAAAAAGTCACACACAAAAGCAAAGCAAAGCAAGGAATGAATTCACTGCTTCCCATGGGCAAGCAGGCATTCAGCCATCTCCAGCAGAGTAGGACCCCATCACATGCAACAGTGATTTGGGAAGACAAACACCATCACTCCAAATGTGCCCCCTCCCTCCTTCTGCCCAGGATTTATACACTGTTTAATACATGATGTCAAATGGTCAAGAATATCCCTCTGGGGTCTGTTTGAGTCACCTGCTCCACCTGTGTCTCCTCCCACATCCCAACACCACCAGTCTCCTCACCAGTGTGGAAGAATGAGAGGCAGGAAAGGCCTTGGCTCTGTGCAAGCTCTGCTTGGTGGTAACAAAAACATCTCTGTATTATCAACCCTGTGTTTAGCATAAATCCAAAACACGGTCACAGACCAGCTACCATGCAGAAAATTAACTCTAGCCCTGCCAAAACCATCACAGTCTCACACTTTAGAATTTTCTTTGTCCCTTCATGGTTTGAAAAGCACTGGTTGGGATTCCTAGGTAAGTTCTCAGTTCCAGAGTTACTTAGAGAACATTTACTGAGATTTTGCGGTCTCATTATTAAAGTTACCTGAAATTTCAGACGCTATAATTTCTTTATATGGTGCATTCACAGTAACACAACACATAGTTTGGAGAAAGAAGGAGTTGTCACATGAAAAAAGGGAATTTGTAGAAATTCAGTCTCCCTACCTTTACAAATTCCATGTTCAAAACCTAAGTATGTTGTGTTTACACAATGGATTCACTTTGGCTATCTGTTCCAGCTGTCACTCAATTTTGTCTCAAGAAGAGCTTTAGAAGCATATGATTCTTTCTTCCAGACATGTTTCTGCTCTGTTTGTCAAGAAAGTGTAAAACAGACTTTTGCCTAGATGGGACATGTGATGTGATCTGGTTGGGTCATCAGCCAGATCGTTTTACCAAATTGGGAAGCTCTGAAGACCATCTCATTTCATAGCTCAATTGTAGTCTCAGGCTCTAAGTACCTAAACCTGCTTTACATTTTCTATTTGATTAGTCTTTTAAATACCAGTAGAGCTGCACCATGTAGAGAATCAAGCAAAAGTTCTAGATCAAAATAATTATGTTTATGTTGTCATTGTAGTAATTAGTAGGGACTATCAGTGGCAGTGTTGGCTTGGGTGAAATGACATGCTGATTCAGGTGTATTGCCTTGGATCTCTGCCCTTCTGTGGAACCTGGTGCAGTTATAGTACAGACTCTGGAAACTAAATCATATATGTTTTCCTCTATTTTACTTTGATAGGCAGTGCTTCCCAATATTTTATCTGTTTATTCTTTTTGCTCTAGGCTTTTTTCATGACAGCGTTACTCATGTGTTGCTAGGACACTGACATGTTGGTAAAGAGGGAGAAAAGTCACAGCTGTGTCCTCCTTATGCCAAGACCTTTAAGGCAGAATCTGGGTTGCTAGACAGAGATATATTTGCTAAATTGAGATCAAGAGGATATGTTCAAGTTGTCCCAAAATAGAAGCTTCATCCCCTTGTAAAGACAAGCAGGTTTTCAAATGTAAATGTCCTGTCAGCAGAAAGTTTAAAGGAAGCACAGAAGGAAGAAGTGTCTGAACATTATTAGGGGGTTTTTGGTTTGTGTATGGAATGAAAAAAGCATCATTCAAGTGCTAAGTGTGAGACAAATTATCCTGCTCAGATGAAAAGTAGAGTGTATTTGCACCTGTTACAGAGCATTCACCACAGTAAGGTTGACAGGTTAAATTAGGGTGCCTTCTTAAAAAAATTAGTTTTATTAACTCCTCAGTCATTAAAACTCTTCCCTTTTGGTGCACAGGACTTGAATTAAGAGTCCTGTGAATACTTTGCTCTTTATTTCATGGAAAGGTTTTATACAAAAACAGAACTGGGCTTGTTTGCTGTCCAACTTGATTCACACATCAAGTATATTGACAAGTATATCAGAGAGAGGTGTGTGAACAAATGTACAAACATGGAAGGTGATTAGAAAGGAAAGATCATAAGTTGCAGCATGTCCATAGATGAGAGATGATATGTGGAGCAGCATATATGGAAAAATGGGGATGAAAACACACATATGCGCACAAGCACACAATGCAACATGAAAAGTTAAATCCTGCCTCAAAGTTCTGCTAATATCAAAGCCAATGGTTGATTTGTTAGTGGTTGGGATAGCATGAGTTTTTGAAGGGATGAAGAACAATTGTAGTTCTAAAATTAATGGTGAGAAATCTTGTAAAATTCACCTAAAACAGAATTAACAGAATGTGCGATTTCCTAATGACTTAGCAAAGAATTAAAATAACAAGGAACATGGAAGACATCCCTAAAAAGTAAAGAAATTTTTATCTTAAATGTCACTAAATTGAAATCAGCAGCAGACACAGAATACTCACAATGCAAACAAATACATTTATATTTTTAAAAAAAATTCCTAACAGAAAATCAGAGAGATAATCCAATTAAATTTTCATAGAGCTACATTGCATGTATTGTAACTAGTCTAATGTACACAAAACATGATCTTTCAAAGAAAAGCAATAAAGTTGCCAAATAAGCCAATGAATTTCTTAAATAAACTGTGTTGTGAATTTGTGGAATGCAACAAGTCAATGTATTTCATTAGTCAACAAAAACATCTAAGAGATGCAAAACAATTCATTATGTGCATAATTCAGTATATCCACCAAAAATACATTAGCCTATGTTTTTTTCCCATTGCATCTTTGCATTTCTTGGTATCAGGAAAGGAATTGTTTGTACTACTTTAAAAACAGGGGGGAAAAAGTCCTGAAATAAACAAAAGCCATATTTATCTATTCTGATATGATTTGAAACACATATATACTTAAAATGTCAGGTTTGTGCTCTGGGTGTATCCAATTTGCAACTACTCTTTCATGCAAAAGGGGAATTAAGGAGCAGATTGCTAAATGGAATATAAACATGATTTCACTCAGGCTTGCTAATACATCAGGATGAAAGCCGGCACTCTCCCTTATTTAAAATTATTCCAAACAGTGCATGTCAAATATTTTAGGCATTATTGAAAATGGCTGTCACATAAAATGTAAAAGGGCTCCACATATATTCGGCGTGGCTCCACTGTCTGAATGCGTGAATCTCTACACTGACACAAAATTGCTACCCTGTCAGCATGTAAAAGGATGGATCATTTAATCTCTTTAGTGATGAAGTTTCAAACCCACAAAGCACAAGCTATCAGTCCTTTGAGATGATTATGATGCCTCGAACCTGACAGCTTGTGATGACAGCTTTCACAAATTCTGGAAATCAAATTGTTCCTGCATCTAACAGAAGAAGGCAGGTGTGTACATAACAGAAATGGATGAGGTTAAACACGGGGATAGTGTGATCTTTATGTTCAATGTAATTGTTAAAAGTTATACCAGGGAAAATTATAGATTTTGGTTTTGAACCTCTTCATGATATACACAGATGAGGGCACCAATAACCCATATGGGTAAAAGGTTTGCCAGGAAAGGAATATCAAGATAAACAGATGGCTGTACCATTGCCATATGGCTCCTCGGAAATTGGACGACGCTATGGCATTTTGCCACAAGATAGATCTAGTGTTATTTCTGTGCCAATATTTTAAGCAATGCAAGGAAAGAATACATAACTATCTGCAATTAGCTGTGTTATGTAAATATATAAAAACCTAACTGCTTTACAGGAAATTTTGTAGACTGATATGTTTCTGAAATACAGAGAGCAATTCACTGGAAAGTTATTTGCTTCAGCTCTTCATCTTTCATACTTTTACTCAGAAAACTGTGTTAAATAAACTAAGTTACTTGATGAGGCTTAATTTCACAGTTTATCTCTCTGTACAGAACAAAGAAATTGTCTCTGAAACAGTGTTAGCACTGCTAAAAAAGCAAAGGAATGCAGAAGGAAACTACAGACCATTCAAAATAAGGTAATTCCAAAACCCAGCTCAGCTGGATACCTGCATACATAACCAAAATATTCAGATATGACCTTGTACCCAAGGTCAAAGGTTTGATGTTATCATAAAATGAGTACTTAGTGTTATCATAATATGGGTACTTAGTAGGATTTTCTGATGGTTCACGCATTGCTGGCTGATAGACCAAGTGTATTGCTGCATTTTCATGTACATTGTACTCAATCAGTACTTTGCACTGGCTCAGACATACCTTTAATTTTGGTTCATACTGGTATTCTCTTAAAAAATAAATAGAAGTTCAAGGTGAGGTACAGATATCCAGGACAGTATAGAACACTTCATGGAATGGTAACTTGGCTTCTGATGTTATAGTAGAAATAATAGGGCTTTCAGAAAGAAATTAAGGGAACAGCAACTGAGTATAGTTATTACATTATTTGTATACTTAAATCCAAAGTACAAAGCTTACATTCTTATTTATAAATTACACTACAGGCAGATCAGAGGGAAAGCTTCACTTATAAGGACTCTAATGACTTCTAGAAAAGTGCATTAAATAGTAACTAATAGTCAAAACCATCAGCATGTCTTTAGGGCACAAAACCGAGCAAGAAGACACAGAAATAAATCTGAGACGTTAAAAAACAAATGAACAAACAAGAAAAAACACAAAAAACCCAAAACAAAACAAATTAAACAAAACAAAACAAAAATCTCCATGTCATTCTTCAGTGATATTTCCTCCAGCATTTCAGTTAGGAGTTATTCCTTCCAAGCACTTAGAAATTTTTGACTCTTTCTTTAGCTAAAGTTAACACTCAAGCTGATTCTCTCCTATTTCAAATCCTTACCTGTAAACCATAAACATAAAATCACAGAGCAGTAGAAATAACCATAATATAGGTTTGTCAATTGACTTGAGGGATGCAAGCCATGATGGAGATTTTTTTGTGCAAGGAAATAAATGGAGAGTAGCTGGGGAAAAACAAAGCAAAACAAAACCTGAAAACACTAGAAAGTGAAAATATATTAGAAGAGCATATTGCTGACCTTAGAAGATAGCTAGCAATTTTACACAGGTTGCCTCCACAGAAGCTTTGGAGAACTCCTTCAGACAGTTCCTTTTAGAAACCCATGAGGTTTTCAGAGGATCTATGCACACTTCAAAGTTTTGATCTCTTGAGCTTCTCAGTGGCCACAGGACTGCATAGCCTGCAGAACAGGTCTTTTTTTGACTCTTCATTTCCCTGTAGTATTGTAGGCTTCAGGGGGTATTTCAGCCATAGCTTTGAAGCACAGAGAGGGTTGAGCCACTGTAGAAAGCTCTGTGGATTTTTTTTCACTCAGCAAAATGTTTTTTCATGCACTTGTCTTCTTTACTTTAACAGGTCTCGCATCCCTACCCACATTTCATCAGAAAACTGGTTCTGCTGCAGAAATTCAGGAGTAAGACCAAGGTGCATTAATATTTCAATTTTTCACTAAGATATCAAAGCTTTTGACAGACAAATAGTAAGTTGACCACATCTTTTGGCATAAATTGATAACAGGTCTTCAAAACCAGCTTGCTCTCCCACCTAATTATTATTACTGTGAGTCACAGTTAAATTCCATTTGTATAATACTACATTCAGCTATATTCAGCAGATTTGTTCCACTAGGCTGGCTCAACAACAGCTCTTGGTCACAGTCTTTTAACACCTTATTCAAGGGAGGAGAAGTAGGAGGGAAAAGAAAGAAAGCAGAAAATGAGAAGAGGATTGAAAAAAGGAGTAAACTTGTAGGGAACCTAACTTAGTTTATTATTGTGACTTGTCTGTTCAGTAAAATGATAACAGTGTGCTCTTAAAGGAAAATATCCCTAATAAAAGTCATCTTTCAAAAATAAGATGCTGCATTTAGTGGCCAATACTTAGACATCTGTAAGAATCTAATCTTAAATTTTCACCAGAATTCTTTCCACTTTGAACCTGGGAGGCAAAAAAAGAATCCATTATCAAAACAGTATGTTTACTTAATGGGAAGACAACCTCCCTTTTCCCTACACATTTTCTTTTAAAATGGTTTTGTTCAAATGGCACATTTCCTTGAGATGTTTTGCTCTGAGTGAACTATTAATGCCCTACTTTTAGCTAGAAAAGTTTTCACTAGAGTTGCTGGTATATTTGTGAGCCATTCATTTGTGGTGCTGCAGCCTGAAAACTGTATTATGGCTGCTCAAAATTCAGATGTTAGTTTACATCTTAATCAGAAAATCAGCTCTAGGATGACCTTACCTAGAGAGAAGAGTGAGTACTACTTGAATCCCCTATCTGCAGCAAAGATTCCACTGGACAAAAGAGTAGACATTAATAGCAATCTTAGGGAATAAAGAGGTATTTTTCTGTGAATACATAAATTGAGTTATTTATCACAGAAAAAATGAAAGCCAGAAGGAAAATTACTTTCTATCGCTGTACTGGAAGGAAAATAAGCGAAAACCTGTTTGACTAAAGGACAATGTTAGCACAATAATTGGTTATAAACTGACTGTTGAATGCTTTCTGTCTAGCAGTAAGAACCTTTGAGCCCTAAAATAGATTGCATAGGGTGCTTAGGGAAACTTTTTACTGCAAGCTGCAAAGAACAGCATAGACAAATGATTTTCACTGTGATCCACACAGTATAGGGAAAGACTAGATAACTGGACAATCTCCAAATCTTCCTTCCAGCTTTATTTCTGTAACATTATTTCAAACAAGAACAGAAGATTGGACCAAATTTGGTGATCAAACTATTGCTTCCAGAAGTGCACTGTTATTGTTAAGACAAATAAAAATCTCCTAGCTACTTTTTAACTGTCAGAAGACTATATCTTCCAACAAAATTTTTAACTCTGCTACCCAGAATGGATACTTTCATATACATGACTAATGGGACACTTTTCAGAAAGTTTTCAGGTCCCGAAAGTAGTCTTTCTTAGCAGCTGGAAGAAAGGGGAAACCTTTAAATGTGCATTTCAAGGAGGAATTGCATTAAAAAACCAACCAATCAATCAAACAAAAAACCCCTAATCATGTGAAAGCTTGGAAAGACAAAAAGGATCTTCAGAAGGTTTGTCCATCCCCAGACAAGAGTCTTTTCACATTACCACATGAGGATATTTTAGGACTAAAACTTAATTCTGGCATAATTTTTCTTGTCTATCTATTTAATGCAATTTTTATCTGCTTCAATTTCTAGATTATATTGTATACCTATTACAATAGATTCTGTGAATTGCATTGTTGTAGGTTTTTAAAGTTACCTTATCTTTTGGTCATGCTTTGGTAGCACCATAGATCTAATCAAAACCATAATCTGTCAAAACATAGTTATAGGCAAAACAATGATTTCAAAGAGTGTGTGTAGTGTTAAGTAGTAACTGTAGTGCTGCTAACAACTACAACCATGACTATTTCCTCCAAATCAGGACTTAGAAAACTATTTGTGGACAGCATTTATTATTATTTCAGTTTGTGCTTCTATAGTCTTTGTTGTGCTGGAACTTCCTACACTTGCCTGAATTTGCTCCACTTCAGGATTCTGATTGCTGCACTCATGGCTAATCCCCTGAAGCCTGCACCTCCTAAAGTCAAATTTTGCTTTGTATGAGGAGTTAATAATTGCTATAGCACGGTACAGATCACTTGAATTTTGGGAGTATAATCAGCACTCTTGCAGTGGAAAGAAGGTGCTGCAGAGATTGGAAATAGTCTGTGGGATGTTTTCTTTCCATCAATTTCTTCACTTGTCTGGAACAGGTACTTGCCCTCTGTGACTGAACCCAGGGAAAATGCCTGTAATGTCCTAGCAACACATAACAAGCTGTGGAAAAATGAAATCCTCAACTGTAGCAGCTCTCAGTTAGCTATATCCAGAAACAGCATGAGGATTCTTGAGATGTAGAAAGCTTTGCTACAGATGCCTAAGGACAGAGTGTTAGGATACCTAGGGTTTTCAGAGACAGTATGCTGTATTAGAAATTGAGTTTTTGTTTGGTTTTCAACTTAGGCAGTAAAACTCTCTCGGTGTTTAAAGGAAATTTATTTTCATACATTTGGTGGTTTTGTGCATTTTTTAACTTCTAAGAAATGTCTAAAACTAGTTAAGCATCTGTTTTCTTCTTTGTTTGAAGCAACTTTTACTTTTAAACAGCTGTTTAGCCTATGATAATAGCCTTCCTCTTGGGAAAGCAGTTCATCTCTGTTGCCAGATTCCATTACCTTAGGCTGGGTTATTTAAAATTACTAAATGGATAAGTTCTCCTCCTATATATTTGTGCCTCTGTGACTGTTTCTTACTCTCTGGCATATTGGCACAATTCTTGTTATGTTTATTAAGCTGTTAAGCACTTGTTAGAGCTCTGCCACTGACTGAGCTTTTGCTTGGGGAAATGTAAGATATGAGATATGAATGGAGTGGTGAGGCTCATTCAGCTTTCTTTTTTTTTCCCCATTCACTTCTATACATACCTTCTTCATCAGTTCTTATGTCCTAAAAAAAGAAAAGCCATGCAGAAGGCTAGTTTTCCTCAGTTTTTCCTAGAGAATATGATGGAGAGAATCTCAAAGCCTCACAAGTCAAACAAGAAGTTCTCCAGAAAACACTGTGATGAAGGAAGAGAAATTACTGGGTTTGCAGTGCTCTCACTGCTTTTGTGTTCCCCAGGCTTTTGTTTTGGTGAAAATGATAGGTTTTATACAAGCAACTTTAACAATTCTTTGTGAGAACAAATCACTCAAGATAACCTTCATCTTTGCCTGATTACTACCCTGTAATGTAGTCCATGGGTCCTGGGAAAAATGTTTTGTCTCTCTTTTTCAGGAAAATGTTACTTATAGAAAAAAAGTTTTAACTCAAAGATTTAGGAAGATGCTTGCTGCAAAACAGCAAGCAACAAGAAATTAGTTTTATGCAAAGTCTAAGAGATCTGTTCCTTATTATTTCCTGTTAAGAGAGCTTAGGATCTGCAAACCATTGCCTGCTATCCCATTAGTTTTGAGAAAAAATAGGGAAAGACCTCGATCTCTAGATCAGTACAATTATTTACAATAGCTGCTTTTTCTGGTTAAAAATATATCAGTTTTTTATCTCCATTCCTGAACATCTGTCTACAGCATTTCCCCACAAACACTTATTTAGCAACAATTACTGAAGACAGAGAAAATCAACTTGAGAATGAAAATGTGTGACCACCTGCTAGGTGAAGAAACACTACTCAGAGCTGCAATCCTTTCCTTCATAACAGCTTCTACTTTCCTGGTTTCTATCATTAAGAAAATTCTCTGTCTTGAGTCATTCATGTGCTTTATCTTTGCAATCCTAGTTTCAATTCTGAGCAGGTAATCATGGTGTTGCAGCATAGGACATTTAAGCAATAAGATAATATGGAAAAATGATTGTCACATGCACCAAAATCAGAATACTTTTTTTCTCTAGGACACTACAAAGGTTATATTTTTGGTGAGGACAAAGATGTTTGTCTCCCTTTGCATCTTCTTGCATTATTTCTTTTCAACTATGCAATCATAGTGACTAAGACTGCGTGGATGAGACTTTTAGAAAAGTTCAGAGTCAGCTTTCTGTTGCTTCATGAAAGGATTGGTTTTTTTGAGCTGTAATGAGAGCCAACACTTTTACCCCTTTGTAAGAATTCAACCTAGGATAACAAAGTTGTAAGAAAACAACCTAGGATAATTTGATGTCCTAATTCAGTCTCTGGTCCACAGCACCTTGGAAGGTCCTGGAGGTGTCCTGCAGCCCCACTTAGATCAAGGCACATGAGAACTAACCCTCACTCTCAAGGAGCTGGATTTTACTCAACATTGGAAGATGCTTCTGCATCTCCATTGAATTTTCAAGTATAGTTGTTAAACACTTTAAAAAAGACAGTTGCCACTGAACTGAAAAGAAATCAGCCTTATATTCCATGACTAAAGTGAAGCTGATATGCTTGTGAAAGTTCACAGGCAGTAGGAGTAACAAGTGTCAGGTACTTTGGGAAGCTATCTGGTTGTGCTACTGCTGAACAGCTCATCCTCCAATATCACATGCTGGAAGGTTGTTGTCAGAAGATAGTTGTGCCTTTCTGTATTCCTCTTGATTAATTTTCAGGAGTGAGTTAATGTTTTCCTAAAAGAATTGGTGAACCTGGTTTATAAATCCTTTAGTGCTCTTCTCATTAGGCGAAAAAAAAAAAAAAAAAAAAAAAGAAAAGAAATATAATATAACAATATTCCAGTTCAGAACTTGAAAACTGGAACCTGGAAGACACAGATCTTATTGCTGGATTTTTTAAATATGCAATTAATATCAATTTTACTTATTTTGGATAATTCTTATTATAGCAATATTACAGCAATAATTAAGAGCCAGTTTAAAACAAGCCTCCATCTTGCTGGGTAATATGCAAAGTATCAGTAGGTGCTCCTTTATCAAACTTCAATGGGTAGAGAAATTAAATGGGAGTTAATTCATAGAGGGGACCACAGCAAGACAATAAACATATTTTGTCATCTTTTTCATATCTCTTTCTTTAGTGATCTACTTCAGAGGCAATAAACGCTGGCCAAAAAAGGAAGTAAACAGGGTACTAGGGCTGGAGGAGAGTACAAAATGGAATTAAGCAGGTATGAAGAGACTGTGAGAAAAAGAAATGAAACAATTAGTGAGACAGGAAGTCAACTAAACCTACAGATTCAGTGAATGTTCAGGTGGCCATGCCTTGACTGATTCTGTGCCTATGACCAGCAAAAATCCAACTATAACTATCAAAAACCCAACTATAACTAGCAAAAACCCAATCTAAATACAAAAGTGTTTATTAGGAAGACAGTGGGGAAAGGTAAACATCAAGAATCCTGAAAGTCCTGCTTGATTCCTTTACAATCCTTTTCAGCCACAACTAATATTTCCAAAAATGCTATGTCAGCAGTGGTATTATAAAGCTGTGAACTCTAGAGTGTTTTTAAGTCTGTTTATTTTGTTAGGGTTCTTTCTTCTCAAGGATGCTTCTAGGTGTAAAGCACTATATAAGCTATACTATCTGTATGTATTCATGCATCCTGTACACAAAATGCACATGAAATGGCAAGAAGTAATAAAATCTAAAAAAAAAAAAAAAATTACAAACCCCTATTGTGCATTTATTCCTTAGGCTTAGCAACTTCTGGAATATCAGCCAAAGCTTTAGCAAAGGGACATGTGATTGCTGATATTATCTTCACTGCTGTTCTTTTTATCACTGCTGCTGTCAGTCTATAAACCAGGGTTACTGGGGTACTGCCTAGTAAAATTGTACTTGAAAAGTTGAAGTGGCTCCTCTCACAGGGGAAGGTAGGTATCTAGCAACTCTTATGAACAAATATTGTTACACCAGCTCCTGGCTTTCTCCCAGAAAATTTCATCCATTAAAGTCAATTCATATTTACAACAACACAGGAAATGGAAATAGAACTTTCAAGCTCCCAGTCAGTACACATTGTGGAAAAGATCCTTTAAAGGTACAGAGGTACAACCTGACACAGCTTTTTAAAGGCACTACATAGACATCATCTGTAATGGCTCATCTGGTGATCAGGCACTTTGTCTTAAATTGCTACACTGTGCTCCTTACTTCATCACATTTCTTGTTTAGTTTTAATGGTCTGCTCATTAAATGAACTCACACATTCCACTTATGTGTGCTACTTATGGAACAATTGTTAAAATAAAAACAATAATTTGGCTTATCATTTATCATTTATCATGGCTATTTTACAAAGTGGGAGGGGTGTATCAGTGGTGAACAGACTTTTGGCTTGCAAGAGATTGTGCCATTCTGCCAACTATGTTCTCTTTTGAATATAAAAGAGTGCCTGTCTTGCACACATTAGAAAGGTGACTGTTCTTTTGTATTCCCATTCAAAAGTTGCACCTAAGAGTTCTAAATTAATGTTGAATTCAAACGTTGCATGTTCACTGAATTTTCTTTCATGGATAAATTCCATGTATTATTTTAAATAACCTTAAATAAATTAAAAAGATGGAGAGGGAGTTTCTCTTTTTTTGGCATGTAGAAACAACTGTTTGTACTTTATTATTTTTGTTATTCCTATATCGGTTGTTAAAGACATTTTGGGATATTGAGATGCATTTTCCCCTGTGGAATGTAATAAGCTGTGGACTGGAATTATATGAAACCTGAGCTTTTAAATTATTTTCCCAAAGAAGAATAAGCATAATATCACACTGGTTTGCTGAATCTGCAGTGAGCTCCCCACAGCTGGAAAACTGCAACAGCAGTTCTTGCAGCCAGCTGAGGTTTGACTCACTGGTTTCACCTGGGATGTATGGAGAAACTTCCTGATTTTTCATGAACTCACACTAGTGACAATGTTTGTGACATTAAAATATGGACGTATTTTAATTTTTTTAATTATGTACCCTTGAAAAAAGAATTTTCTCCCTGTAAAATCTGGAAATTTTAAGACAGAGGCTCCAAAATGGTTCAAAAGGAGAGTTGAAGAAAAATGAGGGATTTTCTTATTTTTGAATGATACAAAGAACCTTCCTCTGTGATTATCTGTAGGAACATATTATTGAATATGTGGATCAGACACTTGTTATGTTGTGGACAGGTTGTATCTAAGGTAAAATTATTTGCAATAATTTGGGAGGCAGCAAAATAGAATTTTATTCTTTATCATAATTTCTTTAATTTCCTTGGTGTTTTGCCTGCAAGAAAACACTGGGTCAGGCACTCCTGGGAAAATAGCACAATTGTAATATGGGTTTAAATTGGATGTTTTATCTGTAATTTGGCATATTGTGTAACCAGACATAAGCTGCATAAACTGCTTGGATACAGAATAACCATTAAAATCTCCAGTTAGGGCATAAGGAAGGATTTGTGTCATTTATGACATTTACAGGCTGTATTTGGTACAACTGTGAGAAATCCAGCTGGTTCAGCATATATCTACATATAGATCCAAGTCCAGAGGCTGATATTAATCAAACTTCAATTCAGTCTTTGAGTCCAGAGATTTGTTCAATTGAAATTAGAGAAATGGGTGTCTAAATAACTACATTTTTCTTCAGATTTAAGGCAGAGTGTTGAAACACCTTGACCTGTCTGGCCTTCCAGAAAAATTTGCATTTGGCTTCTCTTGCCACAGTCACAGGTTTATCCCACAGCCTTAGTTTGGGACCCTAATGTAGCAGAGGCTTGCTGCCAAAATATCTGGTTTCTGTAGTTATTCAAGTTTCCTCTTGGGTGAATTGGGACCTCACCTGACCTGTCATTTTCTCTCTCTATCCCACAGAACTGAGGAAATATTCCAGGAAATTTATTCTTTTCTCCACTGGTTAACTTTTTTTCTGGCCAATCTTTAAGAAAAGAATAATAAAATTTATTTCTTGCTGTAGAGCTAAAGAGGCTCATTATGCAATTCACTTGGGATAGGAGGAAATCCAGGGTTAACTACATTTTTTAAAGTAAGGAATTTAGCATAGTAGATGGGTCCCTGAAGTCTTTTATACTAAATTTGCTTCACATACAAATTTTTCCTATGTAAGTGCACTCCTTTAAATACATCATAACAATAGACCCCCCAAAAAATTTAGAAAAAAAAAGTAGTGCTAGATTCTGCATGGACTTGCATGGACTCTGTTAATTTTTACATGTTCTTTTTTGAAGCATTGCTGTGTGATGTTCCTATTTTGAAAATAATCACATAAAATCTCTGAAATCCATCTTCACCAGACCAGTATATTTTGCTACAGGTAAGCAAAGTATGAAAAGCCACAGTCTACTTAAAAACAGTTGATGCATGGAAACCAAGACAGAACTTTTTATTATGAAGGCTTTATTCTCTGTAAATATCAAGAAATTCTTTGAGAGTAAGGGAATTTTGCAACCACATTGAAGCTTTTCTCACAATTGCTGCTTGCTTTTCAAGACAAATTTGTTTGCATCTCACAATTACCACTTTTTCTCTTCGTTGAAAAAAATTTCCCAGATGCTTCTGAAACTAAAATATGCAATCAATTTAATTCTCCTGGGAAAAAAAATAAAACCTCTTTTTTACCTCAGGCACCTTTCAGTGTTAGTCACAAATATTTAATGATACAATGGTGACTGAAAAACAGAGTTTGGAGTGTTGTGGCTTGTCCAAGAAGGCTTTTTTATGGTTTTATGTCATAAATAGTCTCCTCCCACTACTGAGATGCCTTTCACTCAGGCAAAAAAAAACTCTGAAATTTAATTTTTTTTTTTTTTTTTTTTACCATCAGTCTTCTGTTGGAAAAATGCTGATATCTATAAAAAATTCATTTCAGGTAGACCTGGAGACTGGAAAAGAGAATTAAATTTGCATGCTTGAGTCACACATGGTAGAAAAAGCCTTCTTTTTATGTTTTCCTCTTTAGGGACAAGATAGTTTGGGTGTAAAACCTGGTGTGGAGCTCAGTCTACAGCCCACTGTGAAATACATCAGAGAGAGCCAACGCAGGAGCACCTTCTGTTTTGAGAGGGGTCAGTGCTTAAGGCTGTGAATCACATTCAGGGATGCAGAGGAAATGCATTTCAGGATTAATGCATTTCAGGATTTCACAAGAATTCCTATGGCTGTATTTAGGGGAAGGATCTAAGTGGTTTGGGAAGGAAAAAGTGGGAGAAAGTAGAGACACAAAGGAATTAAAAAGACCTGGTCATATGTTGTTTTTTGGTTGATTGGTTGGTTAGCTGTCTGTTCCCTAGTCAGTCCAGCCTGTCTTATATATTAAATTTCTAACCCTCCCATAGGCAGGATCATGAGTAACTGGCTATCAGGAGGACCAGGGTAGTTTTGAACAGCTGCTGGTTGTGACACCATGGGGCTTGGCTGTCCCTGGCATGTCCCCAGTGCATGTCTAAGGGGAAGAGCACAGAGGGGATGTCTTCTGGGGGCCAAACATGTGAGCAGAATCATCAGTGCCAGGAACCAGAGTGGGCTTACAGCCTCTGTGTGCAGGTGACAGTAAGTGGCAACAAGTGTCTCTATCCAGCAAAATACATTTTTCTCTAACACCAACTGGCTCCCAACACATGTAGATTTTTTAATTTTGGTGAGTCATTTTCTTCCAAACTGATCGTGTGTTATAGGTTTTCATGTTTTTCTTAATGCTTTGAATTACTATTACTATTACTAATTTGAAAATCTAAACTCCATTTTTATTTCACTTATCTTGTCCTACATGGCTTTGTATTTGTAGCAGTTTTGTTCTTTAGAGCTGACTCAAAAGCAGTGCTGCTGTGTTTCACAAAGCACGAATTTGCAGACAGCTGAACCTATGAGCTGTAAGTTCATAAGCATATCCAGATTCTTTCTACATCAATTTCACTACTTTTTTCTTGATTTCACTCCATGCTCTTTTAGGCAATGATATATTTATGTATTTTTTTCATCTCTTATATCTTAAAATATTACCTATACCCACTTATTTGACTTTAGCTTCTAGCATGTCACTAATATAGAAATTCCCTAGATATTAGAGATTGCACACAGGTAAAATATTTTCCTTATAGGTAGTGTAAAACCACTTCACTTTTCATGTGACAATTAGGGCTGCACAAGTGTTGAAATATATGTTGGGGCATGCATATATTTGCTATTTAAAAAACAGAGAGGAAAGAGAGAGGTAAAACTGCATAAGAAAATCAAAACAAAACACTTTTTCTACAGAGAGGGAACTTTAAAAGCAGCACACACAGTTTGAGCATCAGTGCTTAGATAGTACTTCCAAGCCTATTTGTTTTGAAAAATCTGTCCTTCCTACACAGTACCCTTCAGGATGCAATGTAAATTGAACTGCAGGGCACTCTATAGCAAATCTACAGTCATTATCTCTTAGTTGATTCTGTCTTGTGCCTCATAACTTTTCAGAGGTACATACAAAGCTCCTCTCATAAAAGCTATTACTTTGTCTCCATGATACCTGTTGATATAAGATGATGAAATAAAGATGATTACTCATCCCAGCAGGCACCTGCTCTGACCTTGTTGTGTGTAGTTTATCACAAACATTGCTGTGTGGTATTTCAAGTTGAAAATTAGGCAGATGCAAGAACATAACATATGCCACTGGGCTGTTTTATGTCTTCTGGCAGCACACATGAGAAGTTTATAATGCCACAAAAGCAACATTATACAGATGATACAGCAAATTTAAACTAAGCCCGCTGCTAAAATTGGTCCACATGAAAATGGGACCTAACTTACTTACTTTTTCACTTTGAGAGAAGAAATTTTGCAGAGACCATAGTGAGAAGATCTATAGAACAGAAAACTAAAAATAAAATAAAAAAAGTAGAAATATTTTTACATTAATCCAAATGGCTAAGATACATCTGTCAACATCAATGTACACTTATAGTTAATATTATTTTCTAAAGATATATTTCTGGAATTTGTGGATAAATAAATAATTTTCAGTGAAAAATTAACAACTTCAAATATATAGCATTGTTCCCCTTCCTTTTATGAATAAGTCACAAATTGGTTAAAAATAGAAAAAAGTATACTTATAACAAATGCAGCTTTAAATATAATTTTTTTTAAAAAATAAAATACTATCTCCAGACTTGTCCAGGAGCATATGTCATATGGATTTCACTCATCTAGCAAAATCAGATAGATTACAAAACCTTCCCTTTTTGCTAGAGTTTCCTAATGACACTTTTCTAAAGCAACAACAGTTTCCTTTCCTGATTTGTAACTTTCAACACTGCTCTTTAGAACAGCTAAAGACATTCAACAAAGGAAACAAAGGCAATAGAACTGGAAAAATAAAAGACTCATAACTTGTGTGTTTTATTTCACAAAATATCTGTATTTCAGGAGGCCATGCAACTCCTGAAATGGTATTGGTTGAACAACAGAGAGAACTGTATTAATGTGAGATGGTTTGTCCTGACATTTTGGTGATTAATATTTTCAGAAATGACTAAAAAACACTATAATGAGGCTTTGAGATTCCCTTCAGCTACTGTATTTTCCAAAGAGACTAACATCTGAATAAAGACCCTAAGATTAGCTTAGTTGGTTAGAGCCTGGTACTAATGACACCAAAGGGGTGGGTTCAATCCATGCAAACACCATTAACTTAAAGAGTTTGACTTGATTATCTTTTTGGGTCCTTTCCATCTCAGAATATTCTGTGATCTGGAAAGAATAACAAACCATATTTTACATTCATTGTAAGGCATTCACATAAATCAAAGCGCCCTGAGGAGCATTCAGGTGTGTTTGCTAAAGTATGACAAAAAGGCCTATAAATACTTTTTTCTTCACGTTACTTTAAAAATTTTGTAATATACATTAAGATACAGTAATTTTATCAAATGTAGTATCCTCTTGTTCAGGCTAAACTGTTGACTTTTTTTTTTTTTATTTTTCTACAGTCTTTTTGTAAAGAAGATTGAGACAGAAGTCAGTTTTAAAGGACAATTCATGCTGTCCCAAAATATGTTTCTGGAAGAGTAATATCAAATAATATTCCTCTTTACTTCTAATATACTCCACAGACAGCACTGTGGGTTCCTGGTTTGATATTGGTCTGATTCCAGCCAGAGCACCAGCCCTGTGTGGAACATGGCATTGCATGATATGTTATATACCCTTAGACCTACTTCAGTTTTCTATTTCTTTGATTAAAGAGAGACTTTCTTAGGTGCTTAAAAAAATGAGCACTGGAAAAATAACCATCTCTTTTACCCCAATTCATGCTGTGGAAAATGCTACCTTTGAAACAATCAATATTATTAGCAATTTACTTGCTTACAAAGACTCTTTGTTAATCCAATGCTCATCATTTTATTTAGTCTAAATATTGGTTTTCCTTGAAGAGTTTATTTTCCTGACTTTCCACAGGTATATTATATTCCAAAATATTTTCTTAATTGTGTCTTCACAGAAAAAATGTTATCAAAGAGAAGAAATATCTACACACCCTGGCCAGATTACTAACAAAAGTCAAGTTGAAGTATAAGAGTAGAATAGTTAAATGCAGCTTATATTCACATTTTAGTAGATGCCATTACTTCACTTGTTTATTCATGGATTCCATTCAAGATTAATGGAACAATGCATCCTACTTTTAGAAAAAGAAAAGAAGGAATATAGAGAGAATAAAGCTTAAATCTTCTATGAATATTTCAATCAGCTTCTGCCTTCTATTTTCACATCTCATTCTTCCTTATTCCACTAACAATCTTTTCAGAAATCTTTATTTTAAGGTAAATCAATGAAATTTAAAGGCAGAAGACCCAATCTTTATGACAATACGTTAAAAAATCATGAATGATAAAATTTGGTAACCATTTTACTCAACTGCAGTAGAAATCTCCACTTCCAAGAAAGGTGCATGCAGAAGTAGTGATAATCTTATATAATGCTCTGTAGAGAAAAGGCTGACTTTATGGTTGCAACTGGAGAATATATTGTGGAATGCTTCAAATAAAAGAACTAACAAGCAATAATAGTTTTGTGTATTCAGTAAGCAAGAACACTGTGTGAACATTTTATTAATGTTGCCAGAAAAATTGTAAAGCACAGATGGCTTGTCCCCAAGACTATCACACAAGACAATAGTGTAGGGTAGCTAATATGTGAAAGATTGTTCATCATGTCATATTCTTTTCTTGAGGAAATATTTTAGGTCCTGTATAGGGGTAATAGAACTTTAAAATAATTAGAAAAGAAAATAAAATAAAAATATAACTGTGGAAAAATATGGAAGTCAAGAAAGGTATGCCTATTTATGTCAGCCTGTAATCGACCACAAGAAGTTTTTCCAAAAATCATGAAGCTGCTTTATGGAGCAGGATAACTGAAACAAGTTTTCTCTTTACAAGGAGCTGATATCCAACCTATTTAACTCACTCTCCATTTCCTCCTTCACTTTCCACATAAATTCTAAGTATCCTTTACCTGGAAACCGATGTTACATTCGACAGAAAAAACAGAAAATATTTGGAAAAGCAGTAACCTTTATTTTAGAGACTGCTTTTATGTGCATTCACACATGCTCTGTATTCCCAGAAGGTTCAATCCAAATACCTGAAACATTAGAGTTATCATGAGGAAAACAGAACCACAATGGATACTGAGAAAAGTGAGGTGGTTTTAATTCAGAGATGTGTCCCAACATTTAAGTGCTGTTCTTTGACCTACACATCAAGACTCTGCTTTCACAATGTGCACAAGCATATAATTAAATCTGGCTTTTTTCAAAAGGCAGTTCCCAGCTCCTGTACTTTTGTAATAGCTTGTTCTTATGTCACATTTAAGCCCTGATTTCTGGCTGTGTGAAAAAGTATTATATTTGTACAAACCCTGGCATGCATGAAGTGCCTCTTTTTTCTGAGAAAATCTGAATTTTGAGTATGAGAAAAAAAGGTAAAAACTAATTTTTTATTTCCATCATTTTAGGATGTGTAGAACAAACATGATTAAGTCAGGGTTAAGTCAGGATGAAATTGGCTCAGTCCTAGTTTCTTGCAACAGAATTTTGACAGACTTGGCACACCTCCATATCTCCATAATGCACGCTTATTTGCCTTCAAAGTCATACCACAAAACAAAGCCCTCTGCTTAATATCCTCTAATTTTTCAGAAATGCTTATTCCACCATGCCCTCATCTGATGAGGGTCTCTAAATTATGTGACTTTTTCCCTTGCTGGTATGTAAAATGAACCTGTGAGCTCATTCTTCTTAAATGATTCTGTTCCCACTTTAGCCTAAGAGTATTTTGGAGCCCTCTGGAGGAGCACTTTCCAGTTGAACTTGTGTACTTTTTTACGTCTAGAAGCTTTTCTGAAAACCTTAGTGTTATAGTTTTCCCTAGGCAGCCCTTCTCCCAAGGAAAAGGGATCAGTCCCAGCTGAGCATTCAAAGTAGGCAAGGTACACATGGAATATAAAAGGCATTGCAGCAGAAGTGGCAGTAGAGCTGCTCTTTGAAATTATAGATACTTTTTACAGTGCCATAGGAGTGATAGGTAAATCCTAAATCCATATTCTTCTTGAATCTGCTATTGGAATTCAGATACAAGATGATAAAAGATATAAAGAGATAAACTCTTATTAGAGCACAAAATCATGCAATCATTTAGGTTGGAAAAAACCTCTAAATTATTGAGTTGAACTGTTAATCTAGAACTGCCAGAGTCACAACTAAACCCTGCTCCTAAGCACCCCATCCACACATCTCTTAATTACCTGCAGGTATGGTAACTCAGTCACTTCCCTGGGCAATTGTTCCAAAATTTGACTACAGTTCCTAGTGAAGTTTTCTTTATATCCAGCCTGAATCTCCCTTGGTATAACTTGAGGCCATTTCCCATTGTCCTGGGAGAAGAGACAGATTTCCACCTCACTACAGCCTCCTTTAGGCATCCATAAGGAGCAATAAAATCTTGATTATGACCCCTCAGCACTCTGAGAAAAGAAAAAGAAAACCAAAAAACCAGAACCAAAAAAATATTGAAGAACCTAGTACTGTTTTATGGATTCCAAAGCATATAACAGAAAGTTGGAAAAAAATCTTGTCTAAAATAAACCAAAACCAGAAAGTTCAGCACACTTCCCTTCTTTCTGTATCCTATTGAGCTGTAGATCTGCACAGCACTTCTGTGCAAGACATAACTACAATTTCATATGATTCTTGCCAACTTTCTCCCTCAAACTCTGATGGCACTGGTTGAAGGAGCATATCTGTCATTTTCTATCACTTTTCCAAATACTTTGGAATTAGGGCTCAAACTCCTTGGAGCACTGTTTCCTCTTAATTTCAGTGTCCTTCTCAAAATACTCCCCAAAGTTTGATAATGCCTTGCAGGTGTGAGAGACATGACAACTTGGGTTCATATCAATTATTTCACACCTCTCTCTCTTTTTTTTAAAGTTTTTGCTTTATCATGTGCTGCATATTCACTGTCACTTTTCAGAACCTGTACCAACATCCCACAAGCTGTAAATCCTTGGGATAGCTCTCAGTGTGAGTAATCAGTGTAGAAAGAGATCCAGCAAAGAAGCTTAAAACTCCAAATTAATAAACTAACCATTTTTAGCACTATAAAAATACTTGTCAGAGTGCTAATGCTACACTGTGGTGCTTCAGATATAAGAATCAAAGAAATATAAAATAAAACAACACATTGCGTTCTCTAATATTAAAAACATCTGCTTTTCAAGAAAAAACAAACAAACCCCCAAGATATTAACTTATTCTGTAGAATTCAGAAAAAAACACTCATGCAACTCTAAGTAGAAAATTAACTAAAGAGCTAATTACAGACTATTACAGAACTATTAATAAGGTCATCTATACAATTACATATTCTTGAAAAACCCATGATGGGATGTAAGCACAAAGGGCTAGTTTGGAAAATCAGAATTTGTGACAATATGCAAGCAAAGCTCAATATTGGTAAATCTAGGAGATGCAGATGGAGATAAGATCACACAATGCTCTGAGACCACTTCCTCATCCAACAAGAGAAGCACAAACATGCAATAGTGAATAGATCCCTCCTTCAACTAGACTTGACTAGATTTCAGGAAAAACCAATACATTTTCACTATTCATTTCACAAATTAATTTTCTGGGATGGCTTTCTAAAAAATAAAGCAGTGGATTCCATTTCCAGAAAAATCACACCCCCCAAAAAAAACAACGCCAAAACCACAAAAAAAGCAAAAAAACCAACAAAAAAAAACAACAACAACAAAAAAAAAAAAAAAAAACAGACACCAGTAAATTAATAAGCTTCCATTAAAAAAAAAAAAAAAGAATATCTTAGAAAAACAACCTGGTGTAAAATGTTTAGCAGTGAAAATATTTTTCATTAAAGACAAGCTAATGTCCATGCAAAAATGGATCCATGTTTCCAAAAGTTTGAGAAGTGATGTGTTCTATGGCTGAAGGAGAAACAAAGAGAGATGGATCAAAAAAGGGAAGTAGAAAAAGAATGAACAAAACCCATTATTTAAATCTTTGAGACAGGACATTCTCTTGTATTGACATGTGGTAATCAGCTTATTAGCATTGTTTTTAGTGTGAAAATTATTTAAAGACATGTAAATAAAGGAAAAAAAAGCAAAAGGATGCCCATATTTCAATTGTATATTTTAATTAATTAAAATATGCCCTATAACAACAATAGCACATAATACATATCCTGTCAATAAATGTCCTTTTATCAGAGAAATTTCTGTGTATGTAATTTATTTGCTGTTGCATAAGATGAAGAAAACAATATAAATACGCAAAAATAAGAATTTTGAGAGCTGAAAAATAACATAAAAAATAAAAATAAATGCAAGTTCATTCAGTCTCCAAACACTCAGCTTGAAAGGAAAGCCTTAAGCTTATTTTTTAAAATCAAGCCATAGATTTTGTATTCAATAATACTGATTTATGCATCCTGTTTGATGACAAGCAAAACTCCTTTCCCACAAGCAGTTGCTCTGCAAGAGGGGCATTCTGTTCTCTCTCTATTAAACAAGAATATATTTACAAAACAATAATCAAATCAATATATATCACAGCCTCCAGATCGGTTCCACTTCAGACAAGTTTGAAAAACTGGTGCTCTAGACATCAAAGCACTCATCTAATAAATCACATACAGGCTGCCAAGTAACTAGCAAACCATCCATATAACAAGGATGAATAATGACCTGTGCAGTTTATAAAAATGTTCTTAGGAATGTCCTTAAATAAAAATCATAGCAAACATAAATGAAGTGCATGTAAAACAACTCTGAGACCACAGTGCTGAGTGTGGCCATAAGTAATGTAATGATGGCAGTGAAAATCAACACAATACTTTAGAGAAAAAACCTGATTGGAGAATGTATTTTCTGTATTCCTCAGTACTGTGGGAAAACATGCACTTGCTCTTGGTTTTTAATTGACTTCAGCTCAATACTACACTTGTTAGTGAAATGTTGTCTCGACTTTTTTTGCACATACAATGACCAGAATAGTAAGTGCCTTTGATAGGAGTATCTAGCCCTCTTAACAGGAGAGGGAAATACAAGTAGAATGTGTATTTTCTGTCAATCCAAAGGTTCATTTCTGCATGTTCTTATGTCAACTTTAGTCTTGACATCTCTGGTGTCTTTAGAAGAGTTGAGTGGTTTGTTGTAGCTGGAATAAAGAACAAAAAAATAGTTCTATTACAGATGAAAGCACTGCACAGAAGGTAATAGAAAAAAAGAATTGAAAGAGTTAACTAGTCATATACCCTAGACTGCAAGGAGAGATGGAAATTTAAAACAAGCATATCTGTAGCATGGTCATATTTGTACTGGTTTCCCATTTTTCTCCTTTTATAATTTATAATCCTGTGAGTTCCTTATTCATTCCTACCCAAATCACAAAGAGGTATTGTATGAATCTGTCAACTGTTATTAATTATATTGAAAAGGTATTGAGTATCCCACTGGACATATTTAAGGCATGCTTTTAAAATGTCAGTTAAAAATTATTTTAGAACAACATATTTTCAGAATAACTTCCATTATAAGCAATGAAATGGGAGGTGATCAGAATAGGAGTGACCTAGAGAAGCATTAAATAGAAAAAACATTAAAACAAAAGCTAATGAATCAACCTGACACTCTAAAGGCTTTACAAGACTGAAATAATGAGTAGAAGTAGTGGGCATGCTTTTTATGTGAAGGGGTGAGAAAATGATAATGTACATGCTGAATATAAGATCTGTATGTCATCACATTTATTTTACCAAGGTTCAGTTCTATACCAGGCCCTAAAATTGTTCACTAAATTGAAACTATAGAAAATGTAGGCCCAAATGTGAAAACAAAAATAAAAATTGATGTATGTTGCATATGCAGCTGATAATCAAGTGTCAGCAGTCAACTATGTTGTTCCTGATTAGTAGAATATACAAAACCATTTTACTTCCTTTGTATCAGAAAAAATTCCCTCTTAAATATCAAGAAGCTGTTTTCATTGTGAAAGGCAGTATTAATGTTCTTATTCCTCTGAGCAGGCTCATTTTTATAACTTTTAGTTTCTTAGTGAACTTTTACTTTCTTACTGAATTTCTGCAATTCTGTTTTCTGTAACACTGTTAAGAGATGTAACATTTCTTGGCATTCTGTATGATAGTCAGGTTTTGTGGTATAGAAGATCAAAGAAAGAAATACAAGGATTCTGGTATCATTATGTCTTATGTCTCACCCAGAGATTACATTTTTCCTTGGTTTTATGTCTAGCTTTTTCCTTTATTTCTCTTTTGTCATGGATTATATTACTTTCTGAGCAAACAAATTATGCCAGCCATCTAAGAAAAATATATTAGATCTTGATTTTATTTTCCAAGAGTGGCACTAAGGTATACCAGGATACGTTTTTTACTTATCAGAAAAGATATTCTGTTTTTGTTTCAGTACTCTCATTGATTCATTTCTGGTTCCAGGCACTTACACCACGCCCATTACAGTGACAGCATAAAATGGAAAAGGAACAATATTTTCTACTGTCTGATTATAGCTGAAACTATACACACTTCTTTACTTTTCTGGGAGTTGCACATAGTGATACTACAATAAACTGACACTGTACAGATGGTTTCAACATGAATGGTGGCAAAACCAAGTCTCTGAAGGCAGAGCCTGTTGATATCACATGTTTCAATACCACTTTCAAGCAACAGAGGAAGTACCAGTAAGACCAACTGAAAAAAAAAAATTTCAGAATTGCTATATCATGGTTGGAATTTCATCTTATTCCTGCAGAGAGAAGCACAAAAGTTGGAAGACATCTATTTAACTTTCCATCACCAGTATATGGAAGGACATACCAAATTCTCTGTCTAGAAACAAGAATTGTAAATTTCATCCTCTACTGAGATATCACTCATAAAACTGCTTATCACATCTTCCATTTAAGATTCTAATTGCTGTAGTACAGATGCAAAATGTATTTTGTACAAAAATATTTTAAATATTTCTGCCTTGTCTGATGTCATGTATTGCTTTCAAACCCATTAACAATTATGGAAAAAAAATCTTGCTTAGTGTGGAAAAATTAAGAACTTGTTAATAGTTAATACAGCTCTCTTCTTCACAAAGACAAGCAACTAGGGGCAACTGAAGATCTTTCAAAATGTATGAATATATGTATACTTGATTCACAATCAAATGCTAAAACTTCTTTTCCATCTCAGGCTTGAAGGAAGATAACGCCCATTACTTTTTTTTTTTTTTTTTTTTTTTTTTTTTTTTTTTTTTAATTAGCACTTATTTGTTGATTTCTGGCATTTAAAATTGAAATTATATAGTGTAATAAATATTCTTACATTTGTGGACAAGGAGTTGACAAAGATATGTGTCTTTTTTCAAGAAGGATTGTTGCTATTAGGAGAAATCAGTACTTTATGTCAAGTTTACTACTGGCTCTATATATGACAAAAATACACACTGGAGTCTTCTGTTTAGTAGCAGCAAAAAGATCACAAATTTACTTAATCACATTTCAATTGTGTTTCTTAACAGACCCATTTCTCAGGACATAACCATGATTCCTTCCCTAGACTTCTTTTCCTCTCCTATCATATCCTTTTCAAGAGATGTGTCCTTCTGTGATTTGCCATATATCCAAAATCCTGGCTGGCTCCTTCTCTGTTTTAACAAGTACTTACACCATGCCTAAAACACAGTGTCTAGAATACCTGATGGCATTAATGAAGACTGTAATGGATTTTGGATCAAAGATTTTCTTGGTAGCAGCCATCATCAGCTCTCAATACTTTTCTGCAATACTCTCCCTTTTTATAGAAAAGATTTCCAAAAAAAACCTTCTATTCTGTGCCTAAGATTTACAAAGCTGCTGCCTTTTGATGTTTTAAAAACATTTGCATGATGGACTTATCTTGTTATCCATATGGCTTTAATTTTTGAGATAATTTTTTTCCCTTCAAATGTTCATTTCATCACATCTTATCAGGTAGTAAGATATTATTATGCTTATTTAACAGATGGGGAAAAGAAAAAGAAATTATAAGGAAATTATAAGTCTAGGAGATATCCTATCCTCTAATTCAGGCATATAAAATTGTTTTGGGAGGCTGAATGTCTATCAATTAGTTACCTCAAAAAATTTCACATACCTTCTAGTACCTTTAGCAGGTACCTTAAAGATCTAGGATGCATGGTTCTTATTCAAGACAACTTAAAAACTTAAAAGATGTTTGTCCCACTATCCATCCAATTTCACTTTGTGTTGTGCCCCTGCTCCCCTGCCTCTCCCCACATTTTTTTCTCTCACACACAAACACACACACACAGAGGATTATTTATCTCCTTCACAAATACCTACTCTCCTTTTATTCGATTTACAAGCCTGTATGTTTTCCAGCAAAAAATCCAAAACTTATTTGTAATCTTTCTTTTATTTTTGACTTGTAAATTCTCAACCAAGTGCTTTTAGAAGTATCATCTCTCATATCCAAGCATGCTAGATGTTCATTATCTCATGACTTCCTTTCAAGTTGCTCTTTGTCTAAGAAGTAGATTCCACCCCTTTCCCCTGTATCAATTTCATTCTGCCCATAACTAAGCACAATAATTCTTCTACAAATCCTATCTCATTGCATATGTAACATTACATGACATTAGTTTTGTAGCAAAAGTTCTTGTCATTATTCAGAATGCAGAAGAAACTTAAAGTCTCTTTGATGCATTACAGCTCACATCACATCACTTTGAGCCACACAAAGCCATGTGCTGACAGAATCAGACATAACAAGACACAATGCATCAAATCCCTTTAGTTTTATATTCAAAGTGCAAAGAAAAATGCTATCACAGAAGCTTGTAAGGCTGCTTAATATAACTCATCACCAGAAAGCTGTGCATCCTGCAGTAGTGCTACACTTTAAGTGCTTCAGCAGAGCACTAATATGATATTTGATAGCATAATGGCAGTACAAACTTACTGACGTGGTGAAATGAAGTGTTACTAAACAGAAAAAGGCAACTCACTAAATAAATCTGGCACGAGTTTTCTGTAAGGAGCAGTATTGGTGAGATACTGTATTTTCCTCACCCCTTACCCTCCTACTGATTTTTCTGTTTACATCCCTGTTAACTGGCATCCCATTTGGAGTACATATTATTTTCACAGCACTCCTTAAGCTAGGCACATCCAAGAAGGACCATCTGTTCACATTCTAAAACTGTAAAAGGGTTTGATTCTTGCCTGCCCAAAGTTTCAGACTTCTTCCTAAGGATCTTTTAGTCCTGAAATCTGTTCTTACCATTATCAACTAGGAAAACATTATGGCACTTTACCCAAATTAGTTTGCCTGACTGGAGCACCTTCAAGATCTTGAAACATAAAGCATTTAATAAGTGGCTATTTTGGTGGGGTACACTAGTCAATTATTGTGCCTGATCTTCAATAGTACAAATAAAGGACAGTTTTTTCTATGATTCTTTCAGGATGGTTTATTAGCTGCCAGCTTATTGGTAATAATATTCAGAGTAACACTGATGCAATTATAGTAAAATATGTGAAAATATTACCATATTTTGCAAAACCACTGTGAAATGGCACATTTAAGTGCTGAGCATGAAGTATGTATTTTCTTTAGAACATGACATGTAAGTTTCACAGTCTTAAAACATAATTCAAAATGTTTATGTAAAAAAGTTTCTTTATAAAAATGGAATTTTACAGCAGTTGACCAGTTCATTTGACCAAAGAAAGCAAGCAGCAAAACTGAATTATGAATAAGTGAGCTTCTCTTTCAAGAAAAAAAAATAAATAATCAAATGAGAACACTTGAGAACAGTTAAGAAGATGCCATGATGAAGACATATACTTAAAATGAAGGAAGTAGCTTTTTAGTTTTGAGTTGTTACTGCTTCATTTACCTGTATTTACTCACCTGGTGATATAAAATGCAAAAAGAAAAAAAAAACAAACTATCCAGTTTTAATTAAATAAAAGTAGTTAGCAAATTGCATTAAAATGTATCTCAGTTTTGAGAGCTTTCAGAAATAATTAGCTAGTTTAATTTCAACCTTATTTGGCATGATACAGAAAAATTAAAGAATGAGTTAGGAAAAAAACGTTGCCTTGGTTCTCCAAGAAGGAAAATAACAGAGGTCTGCTAGTATCCAACTGATATACAGAAAACCCTACAGAATGGCTTTGTCTGTGTGTCTCAGCACAGTTATGTCATGATTTACCATTAA
Source organism: Oenanthe melanoleuca (assembly GCF_029582105.1). NCBI lineage: Eukaryota > Metazoa > Chordata > Aves > Passeriformes > Muscicapidae > Oenanthe > Oenanthe melanoleuca. The sequence continues at coordinate 36,659,148 of NC_079337.1, read as the reverse complement.
AAAGTCAATCATCTGACTTTAGTGTAAGCACCTATTGTTCAAGTGCCAAAAGACAAGCCTTGTCTTTCACTCACGTTTTAGAATTGGGCTTCTCTTCTTAAAACATAGCAATAAAAAATAAAGAGTAAACACTTCTACCTTTGTAGGATGCTGATCGAAAAAAGAATCTTTAAATAGCTTTCAGCTAAAAGCAAGTTCAAAAATTATATATTGATTCAAAAGCCCACAACAGCAGTTGAAAACAAGAGTCTTAGAAAGATGTGGCACTTTTAAGAGCTAAGCTTTATTCTTTGTCATCTTGTGCAATTGTACTTTTTCCAGGGCCCTTTCTGCATGAATAAAAAATCTCTCTTCAAAGCTTTAATTCCCTATATATTTCCAGTGTCTTGTCATAAATAAAAACTAAGAGGGAAAATAAAAGTAAAGAAAATTCTTTGATTATTCACAGTAGTCTGTTAGTTCCTGGCACTTTGGCAAATAGAGACTGTGGAAGAGCATCAGCAGTAGCTGGACATGAGTATCTCTTGTTAACCAGGCAAAAAGATTCTTGGTTATGCAGCAATGTGTCCACTGAGAACAAGGATTAGTGAAAAAAAATGACATCTCTTATAATGACATCTTCACTCAAAAGCGAGGGATTATGGAAGTATTTATACTCCAGAATGGGATTAAGGAGACTCAGGAGAGGAAAAACAAACCTCTGCAGTAGCCCTGCAGTGCTATAAAGACCTTATGGTTTAATTACTCCTTCTGTAAACAAAAATGACACCTGAACTGCAAAATTTGGGTGCATATCACAGCATCGCCTCAGAAGGATAAAACAAAAGACAGGGACTTGCATTTTTATATCTATATGCTTTGTCTGTGTCTACATAAATTAATTTTGGTGTCCTTTATGATCTTAAATGAAGTAAATTTCTGTGTGATACCAAAAGTACAGGATACTACATCTTGGTAGTTAAATGAAATAATTTAATAAAAATAGCTGGAAAAATATAAAGACATTAAAATTTGAGTTCTCATTGAAAAGATAATGACAGAAATGCCTCTGGAATTTCCATAATTTTAGAAGAAAACCTCAAAATTTTGGAAAGCTACTTGAAAAGTCTACTTGAAAGCCACTGGATCAATCTATGAGCTATTGGTCCAGTGACCTATCTCCATGCATGCTTGCATTTTGCAAGCCATGGAATTCTTCTGGAAATATGGAGTTTCTGAGAACTTAAAATGTCACTTCACAGTGAATATGTCCTTCCTGAAACAATGCATGCAAGGAGAGGTAAATAAAAACTGCTCAGTAAAGGAAAGACTTTGGAGAAAAGAAGCAGCTTCTCAGTTTTGAATTAAGCAGAAGAATTTTGCTTGTTACTTCTAAAGCAAAACAACTAGAACAAAAAAGACAGTCTAACCCCCCGGGAGTTCTAAAGTTTTAAAAGCCTGAAACAACAGGCTTTCTAAATGACCAATAAAAATCTCACAATCTTTTAAAGGTGGGTTTTTTTTTCTCCCCCACTGATTAGAGAGATATTCAACAGCTGAAATCCTCTATTTTAAGATTGAAGAGATTAAGACCCACCAAATTGCCTTTTAGTGATATATTTCTTAAGCATTGAATTATGCTTTACTTTTCATAAATCTGAAGATTCCAACTTTATAAGTGAGACATTCATTCGTAACTTAATTATTTGATAAGATTAGAAATAAATTATTAATCTGGAGCTCAAAGAAATCTCTATTTCTTTACATATTAAAGAGAACCATTTTTTTCTGTTCCTGTGAAAAGAAGGAAACGGCAGACTAAAAATCTACAACATATCTTCGATGGCAAGGAAAATCTATTTCCCATATCCTTCAGGTTTGAAGCATTTCTCCATAAATTCTGTTGGAAGTCTTTTCCATTTGCTCTAGCACCCACGTGAAATGAGCTTTGCCTGACCAAAAGAGGCCAGGGATGAGAGAAGGGCTAATCATCACTGTTCTGGAAGTTAGAACATTAATAAGTTATGATATCCATCTGGGAGCTGTACCACACAGTCTGTTCTGGAGAAGAGTGAGAGGTTCAGAGGAATCACGTTCAGAAAGAACTCTAATGGATTTAAGTTGTACTTAGATACACTCCTGATAGAAAAAAAAATGAAGGTAAAGGTAGAAATAAGATTAAAGAATGGCTGGAGAACATGAAATAAGCTTCAAATCCCATATATTATGTGTGGAAAAATGGAAAACAGTTTTCTTTATGAATAGCACAGACCAGTAATTGTGCTGCTAAATAGATTTGTTTCTGTTGCTGGCAATGACTTTAGGAGATAAGCTGAATTTTGTGTTCTTAGTTTGATGAACATCACAGAACATCCAGATGCTCAATAAGGATTTTAAAGTCAGTAACAAAGATGGAAATTTCTCTCTGCATTGGTTTGAATTTTTGTTATTATTTTTATTTCTCAACTCATAACTCTCAAAAATTCCAAACTAGCAGAACTTGTTTGTCTAAACAACAAAGATGTGTTGTTTAGCTACAGGTCTATTAGTTCTTGGAATAGATAGCAATTTGTCAAGAGTCCCATTAGTGAGCACTTCTGTAAGATCATTGCTATAGAATTACAGAGGTAAGCAACATACTGTCATCAATGGCTTCATTCACAAGTGGCCATTAAATGGTAATGTTTTGTTTATTAACTTGAGAGAAATTTCAAGCAAGTTGAAAGTTGGAAACTCTGGGAAACTCAGCTTCCCTTTCCTTAGATATCAATAGGCCTTAGAAAAAGACTTTCCATTACAAATAGAAGGTTTTGTGTGCTGCTGCAGCCAGAGTGTGTCCTAAGTCACACTGAAGGGTGCATTACATCTACAGAAACACAGGAATTTTGCACAAATGCAACTTAAGCCCTAGTAGGCAGATTTTTATGACTATCATCCCACTACACTAGAACACAGTGATGAAAGCCAAATGATATTTATATGAGTCATGGACACATCAACATGTGGGGTTTTTGTTGCAATGGGCCTTTCCATTCTCAGTCAGTCCTGGTACTTAATGCTGAAGAACAGCAAGGGAAGGGCATATCAGCCTTTCAGCCTCTAGGATCTACTTCTTGATTTGATATGATTTTTAAAAAGGAATAATGAAATGAAGAAGTTTCTCTATTTTTTTTTCCTAAAAGAGAAGTAATACAAGTGTCTTGAAAATAGCAATAACTTTTAGATTTTGTGTATTAAAGGTCACAAAGTCAATCGACATTTTGAATACCTTAACATATGTTTAAGTTACTTTCAGAAGCTGTAATTTGCTATTTTATTATGTTTATTCATGTTTTTAATAAAGTTTCTGTTGTGGTAACATATTGATTCCAAAAATGCGCTGCAGTTTTAAAAAATCCTTTTTTATTGTTTGTTTGTTTTAAGTTTTAAGGAATAGAGGCTAGAAAACAAAAAGCATGTACCAAAAGAAAAACATGCTAAAATGGGCCCTACTATCTGATCACTCAAAATTTACAGTATAAAGGAAGCAATGGACAGTTGTCTGGTTCTTTCAAGGCTTTTCTTCTTTTTCTGCCTGGAATTCACTTGGCTACTTTATCTGCTCACTTATGAGATTTTACCTATTGCAACCTGGATGATATTGGATATAGATGAAGATATGTGGAAATTCTGGACAAACAGCTGAGAACCAACATTTCATGTCTGCAGTATGGAGGCAGTTAAATTTACTAAATTCAACTGGCACAAAAGAATTCCAGTCATATCTTTTAAATTTGATATATTCTGGATGAATTGTGTTCTGGGCATCTGAAGTTTTCTGGCAGAGAAGAAACAAAGAGGAAAATGAGGAAGGTTTTGACTCTTATCTCACACAGGCTTGCTAACCTTTCTGTTCATACCTGTTGTTAATCCCACATGCTGACTTTGTGGTGATGAGTAACTTTCATTGTTTGTGGGATGATTCCCTAATTTTCCAGTTAGCTCCCTGCTCTCTCACTCACTGATAAATTCCATCCATCTCATAAATAACTGACATAATCCACTGATTCCTCTTGTATTGACTCAAACTTTTAATTTTGTTATAAATAGATAGATTCATTTCTTTTTGGCATTCAGTCCCTCATTACTCTGAAATTCTCTAGTGGTTTTAATTCAGTTTTCGTATGTGCTGGGAAATTTTAAGCCAGGGAGCAATTGTCTTCAGCTAGGCTTTATTTTTAGGCTCATCCAGCCCTGTGCTGACATATATTTGACTGAAAGAAATCACTAAGAGGCATGCACATGAATATTTGATCTTACTGTTCTCTTCTGTACCTTATAAGATAATCAAACATGCGTTTTAGCTTCCAGATGAATGAAGACTGCCTAACATTCCCATTTTTATTGTGGTTATTAATGTATTAGGGCTGGTTTTTTAGCTTTTAGAAAAATGGGTGGTGTAAATTTCACCCTGTAGACTGGATTCAAAGATTTTTAAAAAAAATGTGAAGGGGAATATAGCAGGAAAAGAATATAATTAGGAATATGGGAAGAAATAAATGGGGAGAAATGAGGGGAAAATGAAGAAACATACATCTTTGTGAAATCACAAATAAGAAAGAAACCTAACAAATTTCCTTTAACATCATTCATGAAGCCAAGCACCTCCATAACCCAAAGGAACTAGTAGAAGAAAAGACACTTAGCACGTTTCAAATAATAGAAGTGATGAGATGCAAAAGATTTCAAATTAGTCAGCACTGGGGCTTGAAAATCCCAAGTGCATACGGTTGGGCCCACAGCTATAAAGGTGAATGCATGAGCAGAGTAACTTTAGGGATAATAGCATACTCCTAAAGATAAGAAGTCAATCTACTCATTAACAAATGCTTGCTTACTTCAGTGGGAATATCAGCATTCTGACTTCAAAGGGTACTGGATTAACTCACATTATTTAGCTGTTACTGCAAGGACTGAACCACCCATAACAAAGCTCTTGTAAATAAAAGCAAATATCTCCAAAAACTCCAAAGGATGCTTTTACAGACTTCTGAAAATAACCCCTGAAAATATTATTTTTTCTTTTAAGATTTAATAAATAAATACTTGTGATTGCAGTGACAGAAGTTTCACAGTAAGCATTACATGAAGACCTGCAGTCAGTTTGACATTCAGTTTTTCTGCAGTAGTGTCAATATATTCTGTGGTACAGAAACTGGGAACTCTAGGAACTCCTCAGTAGCTCCTCCTGTATTACTGTAATGTAGGTGTTTAAATCATTTTCATTGTAACATGTTAGCATGACAACATCACAATATAGTGTGTTCATGGTGATAGAGGTTGGTAATTTTTTTTATGGACACTGACACAACTTTGACTTTTCTGCCACAAACCATGCAGCAATGATACTGGTAGCTAAAAAGGAAATAATTCTTTCTAGCCCGATTAGTACACATTTTTATCAATATTTATTCCTAACAGGAGCAAGTGTATGTTGCAGACTATCTGACTGAGTAAATCTTGAATAATTTTATTCAATCATTTCAAAATCTCTGAAGATGTACCATGTTTAAACTTAATTATCTTTAGCAGTAGTATCAAAGACATTTTCATCAATGCCTGAGAACAGAAGAAAGAAGAACCACAAATGTTATGCAATTTATCCATCTTCTGAACTACAAATCTATGTGGTAGAAATATCAGAAAAGAAATTATTCTCTCTCTTTTGTTTCTGAAATCCCTACCTATATTTATAGGATCTAGTTTCAGTGATTTCACTGAAGTAATATTGAGAATAGATATCACAGTATGACCCTGGGAATGTGAAATCATCACATACCTGTAAGGAAATCAATATGCTTAAAGTAATTCAGTACTGATTATCCAAAGCAAAAAAAAAAAAAGCCCATACATGAATATAGAAATATCTTGGTTTGATTTTTAATGGTGATAACTTAAGTCAATGGAACAGAAATTTGAATGCCCAAAGCCAGAGACACCAAATAATAATTTTGGAATGAGTTCCAAGATATTTGTTTCTATTTTATTCTTTTATTCTTTTATTCAGCCACACTCTGGTATCTGTTTTCTTTGGCATCCTATGGGACTGTTTTTCTACTGAACATGAGTTTGAATGAACTCTCTTTAGAGTGCCAGACAAGAGTTCTTAATTCCTTTTAGAGCTCTGAAATGTGAATGTATTACACTTCAGTAAGTCATAAAACTGAACAAATACTACCATGTAAAAATAATTTTGTGAGTTTAAATATTAATGCTCTGTATGCCTTATTAAAATTCTTAGAATTAAATAAAAGTGAGTGATATTTCTCTAACATTGTTTGCAGAAGACAGTTTTAAAGCTAACAATCTTTTTTATGCAGGAGGAAAACAAAACATGCTTCATCCAACAAGAAAAAAAAATGCTACAAAGAAGCCCAAATAGATCCATAGACTCATTAAAGTTGAAAAAGATTTCTGAGACCATCAAGTCCAGTCACTAATCTACAATCTAGAATTCATTATATTCTGAATATATTTTGTAAGGCTTTTATGACATAAGCCCAGGGGCCAGATGCTCCAGGAAGAAAATAAGTATTTTGACTCTCTTTTTAAAAAGAGATAAAAGCTTACACAGAAAACTTAATTTTCATCAATCAGTTATTTCTGCACATTTTCTCTACTGGCACCTGGCTTGTCAGTGTCATTGTATCTGAAATGTAATTTTGGAAAGTAGAAGCCTCTTGAATAAACAGTTATTTGGGAAACAGTTTGTTTCTCAACAGTGAGAGCTTTAATTTACCTTTAATTCTCTTGTCTGTTCATCTCTGTGAATAGACACCTCTATTCACCACTGTCAGAGAAGCAGAGTTGAGGACAGTGGGGTTGAATTGCGTCCACAGAACTTTACACTCTCAGTAAAGCTGAAACCTCAACCTCATTGAAGGGATCAGTGTAATGAGAGAGCCTGTGAAAAGGATCAGTGCACAAAGGCAGCAGCTTAGCAAATATACACCTTGAAATTGACAGGCATGAACATATTCCCCACAGTTCCTTGCATGCAGACTCTGATTTAGATGGAAAAAACAGTAGAACATAAGGGAAAGGGGTAATTACATTGATAGGTTTTATGCACATATAAAAATGTTTAGAGTGTGTGATTAAAGAGCAATCACAATAAATGCAAAGATTGGTGGAAGAATTCTTTTCACACCAGTGAAAATGGCACGTACTGAACTGACTATCCTAAAGCTAGCAAAGAAGGAAATTTGGTCGTTGTCCTTGATGGGAAGCTCACCAAGAGTCACAGAACCACGGGATGGATGAGGTCAGAAAGGACCACACTGGGATCACCAGATCCAGCCTCCCTGCTCAGTCAGAGCATCCTAGAGCACATGGCACAGGATTGCATTCAGACATTTCTTTAATAGCTTCATTGAGGGACACTCCACGGCCTCTCTGGGCAATCTTTTTCAGGGCTCTATCACCTGCACAGTAAAGAAGTTATTTCTCATATTCAGTTAGAACTTCATGTGCATCATTTTCTACCTATGTGTTGCCCTACTGTTTGGTCTTGAAAAGGCTGTTTGCTTCTTGAAACCCCCCTCAGTGTCAGTGAGCTCCACCATGAAAGCCATGCAAGGTAGATGGTGTAGCTGCCTTCAGAAGCAGAAAACTTGTTAGAGGATGCAGGGACAGAGCATTTGGTTACTAAGTAAAACTTACTATAAGAGTTTTATGGTCAGGACCAAAGGCAAGAAAAGCACCAGGGCAGACCCAGAGACACGAGCTCAGTCTCACCATTGCCAGGGCTTGGCAACACAAAGCTGGAGCAATATCACATCAGGCATATGTAGTCTGAAGCCTACCTTTAAGATTAGGTTACCTCTGTCCCATTTAATGTTTCAATACATAAACTCTGTTCTTAAGTGCCTTTCACCTGACAAGCAGTGTCTTTTGTGCATGGTCCTGCACTATTTAAATGTCCTATAAAAAAGGTGAGAAGGAATATGCAGAAGGAGATAGAGGTGTGTGGTAGTTCTTCCTGTGAAGGAAATATAATTATCTTAGATTTTGAAGAATATGTATGCATGAAATCTTGTGCCAGCATATTTAATTGCTGAAAGGTATCCTTCATTTATCTCCTTCTCCCTTTTTGCTGATGTTTCCTCTTGGTAGAAAGGTTTTATCTTAAAAGCTTGGTCCACAAGTTACAATAAGAAAAAAAGCATAAAGATAAGAAGCACCACCATTTAAATGAACAATACTATCTCACTAAAATGTCACAGCAGTAAATATGAAATTAAATACATATTTAGCACTTGCAAGGAGCAGCATGCAGTATATTAGTCTAAAAACATTCATATTGGTAACTGCCATTTCTATACAAAGAACTTTATCACTGCTCAAATTAGTTCCCTTTTTTCCTTGTTTGCTGTCTTTGCACAGTCATATCCACATTAATATCGTTCATTTTTCTTGCCAAAACATGGCTTATTCCTTCATTCCATGCAGGTAATCCAAAATTTAAATCCATGCCTGCAATGAAATTTCTACTCCTTTAAACATTAATAATTGAATCTATACTTTCTAAATGTAAGCAATGCTTCACAATAAATCTGTAATTAGGCTGAGTTCAGCTGCAGCTTCTGCATTGTATTGTGGATTTGCAAGCCATGGTTCTTGTCAAAACCATTATGTACAAAAAAAAAAAAGAAGAATATGAAACACTGTCTTTACATAGTCAACGTCATTAACACCCTCTGGGCCAAAAAATTTGATATTTTTCAGGTAAATTGAGTATTTTGCTAAAATAAGTCAATAACTGTATAGTTAATACAAAACAAATGCATTACACAATATAACACTGCATCAGTGAACCACCTTAGCGATCTCTTTTGTTTATCACTTCGCCATAAAATTTATCTCCATATGTAGAGCAAAAGGTAATATTTCAATATTGGTCTATGACTTGTGCCATGTGTCTCATAGTTTGTAAGTATAAATTATAAACACTTCTCCCCCAAAAAATCCCAATCTAAAAACCCCACATACAAACCCAATAAAACCCCCAAACAACAACAAAAATCCAAAATATTGATATTTTATTTTGATACCTCAATTTAACTTTTACATGGAATGCATATTTCAAGGGGAAAACCCTATTATGAATATATTAATATTTCTTAATTCAGTTTTTTTACCATAAAGGAGATTTACAAGGAAGTAGAAAAAATTTATTTTAAAAGTTGCCAAATAACTTCAGAGCATTAATCAAAGAGGTGTTTCTCATACACAAATAAAATGCATATTGGCAACAAAAATTAAGAGCTGATGGGCATTATTTTTACCCCTTGATTATTCTTGAAACTAAGAAACCACAATATATATATACTTGGTTTAAAAATATCTGAGCTTTTGCTGAAAATTTGCGTATTTAGTAATTTACACCTTCAAATATGAAATGAGAAATTTTCAGATAACTATTGAAGATTATATTAAGATATTAATTATTTTATAAGCACTTGGTAGGCTTTATCAGACCTCTTTGTTTTTTAAATATTAAAAATAGTTAAGAAATACATTATCACAAGAAACAATAAACAACTACTTTGGAAAAGTACATTGAAGACAGCTCTATAGACATTTCTCAATGCAATATCCATGAAATTTTAAATATTTTAGGCAGTAACTACAAATACTGTCCTTCTGGGTAAAAAAATTGACCCATTTTCTAGTGAAGCAAACTTAAAATTAATAAAAAAAACTGTTACGAATTAAGGGTGTGGTGGAGGTTTTTTCTGTTGGTGGTTTTGTTTCATATTGGTTTGGTTTGGTTAGGGTTTGTTTCTTTTTAATCTGGTTCATGTAAAAGTCATCTACTGGCAAGCAAGATCTAAAACTGAGGTATCTTTTTTTTCTTTTCTATACTTTTTTTTTTCTGGAGATTTATTCAGCTGAAGGACCTCTACACCAATGCATGCAGCATTGGCAATAAGCAAGAGGAGTTGGAAATCATGGTGGAGTTGTTATAAATTGACTTAATTGCTATCATGGAAACATGGTGGGATGAATCCCTCAGCTGGAACACAGCAATTGAGAGCTGTAAGCCCAGAAGAGATAAGCTGGGTAGGAGGAGAGAGGGTGTTTCTCTGCCTTAGGGAATGAATAAGCTGTGAAGAGCTGCCTGTGGAAAACAGCCACAAACGTGCTGAGAACATCTGGGTAAAAATCAACAGGACTGACCAAGCACACATTGTTCTACCAGAGAGAGGAGCTGAATGAGGCTTTGAACATCCAAATCTCGTGGGTGGCATCCCTGCCCACAGTAGAGGAGCTGGAACTAGATAATCTTTAAGGTCCCTTCCAACTCAAGTCATTCTGTGTTTCTGTGCTAGTATATTTCTCATCCAGTGCCAAGGAAGTGAAACTATCTCTAAGCTGACTCTGGGTTGAGAACTCTGAAACAATTCAGTTAATTTGCTATTTTACTTTCTAAAGCCATCATCAGTAAATCTATGGTATTCAATTGTCCCATGGCTGCCTCAGTACTCAAGCAGCTCCCTGTCTCCTCCTCTGGAAGCTTCCAGCCCTCCTGCTTCTTTAGCACAGCTGGTAAGGTATCAAACAGGCTGATTCAGGATTTCCAATAGTTTACCAAACCTGGAATAGCAAGAAATGTTTTCATTAAAGAGTAGATTTGACTAAGTCCATCTCATTAGATGACTTTCAGACACTGTTTAAGATAGATTAAATCTTAGTATTTAATGTAGTCCATAACACAACTAATTGCCATTCATACACGTTGCCAACAGTGTGCAAGGTAACAAATTCTCCATGCTCAACATAAGCTTAACCTCAGACTGTGATCACACATGCTGAAACACCAAGAGTTTTATTCTGCTTGCCACTCTGGGGTAAGAAACTTAAGTGGCAAGAAGTCACTCTGAGACTTGCAGTGCTGTGTCACCTCCCCTGTTTCTGCTGCTGCTTCCTTCTTTCTTCTCAAGGAAGCTGAAGTGTTCAGTAAGGAAAGAGATTCAGTTCCTATCTGCCTTTAATGAGGGAAAGACAACTGATGATTCCAGTGCACAATGGATGGGCTTTCAGATCCAGGCAGCTGTGAGCAACCTGCTAGCTCATGAAAATATTTCTTCTATTTACACTTCAATCCAGATGAAAAAAGTAGATTAATTTTTGTTTATTTGAATTTTTCCCTTAAGTCCTTCCATTCTCAGAATATGGCTGCTTGGTTCAGGCACTTATCTACAAGACTAATTTCACAGCATATACAGGAAAAAAATTCAGTTATTGAAGTGGTCTACACCTTCCCTGTATGCTGGGTTTTTGGCAGCTGGGAAGAGAAAGATCTTTCCCTTATTACATTTTACTAAACCCTTAAATTTCACATATTTGGTGCTTTGATGCTAAAGTATCTCGATATACTTGAACTACCATGGATTCTATTAAGACTGTGAAAGAACATCAAGAGCACTTGTTTCAAGTGAAAAAAAAAAAACCCAAAATAACTAAATTCACCAAATCCAATAAAAGATGCTCTATGCTGTATATTCATATGTCAGAACTGAACCCATGGACCCCTGCAGAGAGATTCACATCATCAGAGTGGAGGCAGTGTTACAGCCACCTGCCTTCACTTTGAGTTTCTGCCAAAAAGGAATAACATTTTATGGATGCAGATCTCACACTCTGCACAGGATTTTCATTACAGATAGAGAAGCTCTTTTAATGGCAGTGTTGGCTCCAGTCCTCTGACAGGAAGGGGATTGAGACTTCTTTCCAAAAACTGCTGCTGAGGACTCATACCAGACTTACGAGATCATAATCTAGTACTGCATGGGTCTGACCAAAAATTTAGAAGATTTAAACACATACATAAAGAGAAGAAAACCGTAAATTCTAAAATTTGGTGATGTGTCCTTTACATGTAGTTTTATTTTGACTTAAAAAAAAAAATAAGTACTGAGCATATTATTTGTAATTTTGGTTGAGTTGATTTCATATTCCCCGTGGACTTATGCCATTAAATTCTACTATGCCATATAAATCTCCACAGCTATGATTACTCTATGATAACTCCATGCCCTGCTGAACCTTACAGCTTAATTGGTAGTTTACAAGGAAATATCTATGTTGGTTTTGAGGTTAGCACTCTGTTTCCTCAGCAACAAGCAATATTTTCCTGACATGCTCAAAGTTATTAATATCGGTGTGTCCGCTTACACAAAATGCAAGTGAAAAAACTTTCTCTTCAGATGGGTAGTGAAAATAATAAAAACATTAGTTGTTTGCAAAGTGTATAGAGAATTTCCTGAATCCTGTTTTGTTGCTCTTTTACAGCAGTTCAAATCAGCTAAATCTCTGATGATTTGAAAATCTGAGAGTCAGGAAAGAATCTGGACTACAAAGTCCTGCAGAAATCTCATTATGCTTTGCACAGGTGCCACTTACAGGAATTATCTGAAGAAATCTCTCTGCCAGCTTGGTTAGAAACTGGATATCCTGTACTAACATTTTTGATAAATAGAGATAAAGGAGAATCTTGGATGTCTAAAACCTCATGCAACCAGCTAAGGCATGGAACTAATCTCTCCTAAATCTACTGGCCAGAATACACATAGATGATTTAGGAATTTTGCTATTTTTGTAATTTCTTTCCATGATTCTCCAAGCAGCAAGCCAAAATCCTTCATCCTTCACAGTCCCTCAACTCTTGGAGCTGTTTGTGGTTCAGCTGCCACACTTCTTCCTCTATAAAAACTCCAGAGAACAAAATAGATTTCAGTAGGATGACAGAACATTTCAGTAATATTTCAAATCACTTTAAGGTTTACCTACAAAAATTTCCAGCCATAGAATGTCATGGGTTTTTGATCTGAAAACATGTAACAACTTATCTACCTATTACTAAAGGAAATATTTTATCATAAGAAGAAACATAATTCTCCCACACTTAGAAAATTTAATTATGGAACAGCCACTTTCTGGACTAGGGCTCCAACCAGCACTGAAAGACATCTGCCAATACTGACATCTGCATTTGCACAGAACTTTTCAGAGAGCACTGTTCTTTTCTTTAGCTTCCCTATAAACCTTTCCTTGCCCATCAGCCCCACCCCTCCCAATCTAGGGTTCATTTCTGGCAGCATCTCTGTCCTGCCCCCATCAACAAAGAACTTTCTACTACCTTTATTATTTAGGAATAACTGGCTAGATCAGAGGTTACATAGTTCACATATATGCAGGAAGTTGCTTCCTATCCAATTAAAAGCTAAATGCTGAATTCTGGATTACAATAGAGAAATTCCTGGGCCAGACACAGCAGGTAAACAAGGTACAGTATTTGGGTGTTATAAAGAACTAAGCCAATCTGGACAGGGAATAAGCCTTCCAAAAATATCTTCTATGGTGGCTAGTGAAAAACATCCCTTTCTCAGTGAAACATGAGAAAAAAAATTAAAAATAATAATTAACATGATACAGAACTGTTGGAAAATAGTTGAACAAAAGGAAAAGCAGACAAGAAAGCCTGAAGGGAGAGATGAACGTCCTCTATACTTACAGCTTTCTGAACATTATTTGAAGGCTAAAGAGGTGCTGGTCTACATAATCCCTGCTCAACACACATCTAGATGGTAAAAAAAAAGGAGTAAATTACAGTTTTTTGTTATTCTTGTGCTGTAATTCTGAGTTCCTCTTCATCAGCTGTTGCAACATTTTTCTTGACTGTGTACTTTTGGGAGCTCAGCATAGACACAAATTCCCATAGTTCTGCTAATTTTGCATAATACAGAGATCAGAGTTAGGAACAATGGCAGTTTCTCCTCCCTTCTACCAGGGTACAAATCTCCCAAGCAGTTATCTAGGCAAAATGATGAAAAATAGTCCTAAATGTTCATATCTCTGTTAAAATTCAAAGAAAACATTATGTATACACCATAATTTTCTTCCATTTCCTTCTTTCCAGTTTCTCTTCAGCAGTTTTGCAGGTGTCTATTTTCTTTTCTGTTCTTCTTCTCTGTACCACTTTTTTTTTCTGCAGCTCTTGGATGTTCCCTATCATCTTATTCCCCTCCAAGAAAGGATTTCCTTGAGACTGAATGTCTGCCACTGTGCCTCACATGTCACAGTGAGTCCCACACATCCTCTTTCCTAGAATACCCAAGAATCCCAGATCTAAATGACTATTGTTATTAGCATCAGGCACAGGAGTCACCATCCCATATCTTTCCAAAGCATGAGTGTATGTAGGGGTTAGCTTTTCTCATGAGAGCAAATACCCCCAGCCACCATGCTGCTCCTAAAGGAACATATTTAGGGAATCCTAATACATTGTCACCTACAACCCATCATGCAAGGTGGCTCATGCATGTGGAGAGTTGAGATGAATGTGCCCCCACATTATGATGTGCACTATCTGCCTGCCAATTGCAGATAATTGAGAAGTTTATGAGATATCAGAGCATCTCAGAAAATATTCTCCCTTTGTAGTCCCTTTTTCTGTGTCATTTTTCCATTCCTTGCCTCACTTCCCAGAGGCAATACAGCAGTCTATATATGAAAGGATTTATTTGGGTCTGATTTTCACTCCTGTCCATTCCTTCTGAATTAATTAAACTTTTTAAAATATTACCTTTCTGATTCTTAAGACACTTGCTAAGGAAAATCCTGTCTTCCTACCCTAAAAAGAGTTTGCTCTTATTTTCTAGATCTACTAGACCACTTCTTGTGGAGAATTTTTCTTACCTGCTTAAGTGGCCCTGTCTTTCCAGGTGGGTTCCCAGAGCCAGCTTTTATAAGTGAGTCCTGGCTGCTTCAGTTATACTGCTACTCCCAGTGTCCCAGGAGCCATTCCCATAATCTTCATGTCTTCACTCAGTGCAAATGTGCAAATTCACAGGCCCTCCTCTCCTCCTCAGTGTTTCATGCTCTCACAGTTGGACTGTTCCTGGACCACTGGACACACTGCTTTGTGCCATCTTTCTTATTTGTGACCCTATTCAGTATGGATATTTCATAGCCAGTAACAGCATTCTTATCTTCTGGTGTAATACATTTTAATATCCATATAAAAAAAGAATCCTTGAGATAAGGCAAAACCTGAAAGATTTAGTTGAATCCTTCAAGACACCTGCCTGTTACTTCTCATGAAAAATCTATTTTATTTTTTAAGTTCACTATGACAGAAATACCATTTCTTAATTCCCTTAGACTAAGTTCACAAAGCCACCAGCCCCATTTCCAGTAACATAAAAATCTGAGTAGTTTCCAAGTACAGGGAGATTCATTTTGAGACAGTTTGCTTTGTCCACATCACTTGATTTTAATCTTGTTCATTTGTCACTGACAGCATCACCTGCTGAGCTAAAATGTTTTTCAGACTGAAACTGAAGGATGGGCAGCCAAGATTAATGGCCCACAAATCATATATTAGGAAGTGGTTTTCTTTGACCAGCACTGAATCCTCATTCATGCTATTGTTGGATGGCAGTAGGAAACTGTAGTTAGAAAACAGTGCACATTTTTCCTCTATAATATTTCATTTTCAGTCAACTAACCCCCAAAAGTTGTCAGATTCATCACTTAAAGACACCATCTGCTGACCTGTCATGGAGGATGGTCAGAACTGTCGCAGTGGAGCATTTTTTCTCCCAGATTTGTGTCTAGAAGCAGCACAGGACAAAAGGGTAAGATACAGACCTATGCTTGGTTGTTTCATTTGGAGGATTCTCCACATGATTAACATTTACCAAGGCAACAAAGAAATTGATGAAGAGGGAAAGTAAAAGCAGTGTGTTGCATGGGAGAAGGTTCTTGTATGAAATGGGAACTTTAGATGTTTTTTTATCTGTTCAGCCAGCTCTGCTAGACATACACATCTCATCCCTGGTTCACTGGGATTTTATTGGAACCACTGAATGCAATAGAGTGCAGGCAGATGGTGAAGCCAAGGAATATCATTAGTGCAATTTTAGTCTCTTTTCATGCCATACATTCAAAATTTCTGGTTTGCTGACTGTTCCCATTGCAAGAAATCTGGTTTTGAGGCAAGGAAAAACAAAGAGCAATAAACTTAATATGCACTTACACGTTTCTTATGCAACAGTTTTTCAGTCATAGCAGCACAGACTCACAAGATTTCTTACAAGACAGCTTATGATTTAAGTTAGATTTTCCAGAGATGTGTCCTGCAAATACTACTCCCAAAAATTCCAACAGCGAATATCCAGGCTCCCTATTAAACTAAGAAATGTTCTTATGAAACTTCAAACAGTTCCTCTTAGATCTTTAATTATTTTGCACTGTAACCACAAGTTTTTTCCTGCTTTTTTCTTATGCCCTCCAGATATATAAAAAACCAGAACAGTTATAATAAGGGCATAAATACATCTGCAAGTTACAAAAATACACCTTTGATTTAACTATATATGAGGGGTAAACACAATTTAAATATAATTTTGGCAGCAGTCATTAGCATGGTAACATATGCAGTTTTGTAACATATGCTAGTCACATATGCAGATACTGAATGAATAAATATCTTTGTTCAATGAAAGCTCTTCCCCCACCTACAAAACTACATTTATCCTGTTTACAACAAATGCTGAACTGTCTTCAGGCAGTTCTGCCTTTCTTCCCTTAAGACATATTTCCCATTGCTGTGCTCAGGACATATCACATAATGAGAATTGGTGATTTCAGATATTTACTGGCTAGACAAGGGCCTCAAGGACCCTGAGGCTCACTTGTTTCATTCTGTGGGTCAGCAGTTTTCTTTCTCCATGGCAGTCCATAGGAAAACAAGACTACCTTCACCAATGACTAAAAAAAACTCCAAAGTTAAGCTACTAATCAGTATGCTGTTCCCAATAATTTGGTATCTATATGGATGAGAATAGGACTCATAATAGGGCACAAAAGTTCTTTCCAGGAGGAAATATTTTCTATTGCTTGACAAATTGGTTTGGTGAACAATTCTAAGTTTACAGAAAAATTGTGACTCCCAAAATTTTGTTCAAACACCATTAGGCAGACAACTCATCTGTGTCTGAATATTCTTTGTTCATCAAGGAGCAGAAGCAAAGGACTCCTTTTCTTCTGTTATGGCTATTCCTCTGTAGCTCTGTAGCATGAGGAATGTATAGAAATACAGCACCTCTGTGGTTTTTATGGGTTTTTTTTTGTTTTTATGCCTCTGCTCACCATCAAGGAACAAAACACGTTTTTATCCATAAATACAGGTCAGGAGAATAAATATACTTATATCAAAGACTTGTTAGCCTAGAAGTATTAAATATGGTATTTTCTTTCCAGTAAGATGTAAATGATCCAGGCTGTCCATTGAGTCCAACCTTCCAAGTATTTTCATTGCTACCTTGACCAATTTGGCAAGAAACAGAAAGGGGAAGAAAGAATTTACATCATCAATTCTTCCTCGGGAAGTTTATAAATTATCATTTTAACATTTGTGCATAAATGTGACCATGTTTTTATCCTAATCTGACTAGGTTTCTCTGAGCCTTCCTTCTCCCCTTCAGATACTTTTACTGAATGGCAGTGCCCTAAGCATCTGTTCAAGGGGGAAGGCTGAGCCATTGCTATTAACAGCAATATTAAATAACTGGAGGTCTCCAGAAATGGACAAAGAAAAGACTGGGAACTATGACATTTTCTCCTCTGTCTCCTGCATTTTAAACAGGCATTATGCACCATGGCTTTGGGGCAGTTACCACAAAAAGAGACACTAAATCACATTTTCAGAAGCTTGCTTGGGCAGAAAGTGGAGCAGGCCTTTGAAAGGTCTGGTTGCACACAGTCCCAGTGCAGCTCTGCTGATCAGCTGCTCCAAGCAGTGAAGGAGGACAGGAGCTCTGATCCTTAACAGGGTCTTGCTCCTTGCCCTGCTCCCTTTAACTGATGAACATCTCTCACCACACCATGCTGGTGTCAAAGTTTCCCATGCCTCTGAAATGCTCAGGAACATATCAAATTCATACTACTAAACTCCCCTAAACTGCTGAACACTGAGGAATGGACTCTGTCCAGAAATCATGAATTAGTAGCCTGGTTGCCATAATTTTTCTCAGATATTTTTTAATAGAATTTTGTTCTGGCTCTATTCTGTATTTGTTTTCATTTTCTCTCTTTTTTAATTTTTTTTCCCCCCAGTGGATGGATTAACATAGTAGCTGTTACTGTTTTATTACTAACAGATGGTAATCAAAAACTGTTTAAAGAAATCTAACAAACATTCCAGCATGATTTACTGAGTGAAACTGAGAGCACTGCCTTCCTGCTGCTGATGTACATCATCCTTTCAATAATACCAACAGATTTCTTTTCAACTTCAATAATGCTAATTGTGTGAGTAGGGTTTGTATTGAAAATGAGGCAGAAAATAGAACACTTTGCCTTACTATAGCAGGTGTGTTTTGTTTGTTGGAAAAGACTTGTTTTTGTAATAGTTCATTATTTTCCACTTTTAAAGAACTGTCTTTAAAAACATATATATTTATTTATTAACCTTTCTTTTTGCTATAGCTTGTGATTGACATTTTTTTTTTCCTAGTGAAACCTACCAGCTACTTCCTGAAGCATATTTTTTTATATATTATAAAGAAGATATGCTTGGCTCTCCTGGGCACCAAGTGGGACCTCTAATTCATGCTTCAGTCCTTTGAATAATGCAATGGCAGCTCATAATCCTCTTATATGTGAGGATTTTCAGCAACAATTCAATGCCATGTGAGATGCTTTCTCTGGCTTTTGAAACTGGTCTTCACATGTGTGCATGTAACCTGAAAAGCTTTTTTCAGAGGGTTTTTTAAATTTTAATACCCACATGATTCTTCTTATACATAAGCCCACAGTCCTGAGTAATTCAAAATGCAAAGCCTTCTTCAGAACAAAGACATAAACTACTTACTAGCCACCATGTATGTTTTTATGCTGTGAAAAGTGTATTTGTGACCTTGGTGCCACCATGAAGTCTGAAGAAAGTTGTTTGGACTATTAAATCTCTGGGTTTGAGTAGTGGCAGAATTACAGCTACTGGAATTTTTAAAATATCTCTTTTAAGCTTGTTTAAAGTGATAATATATCCACCCAATAATTTGATATCTAGCAGAATCTTGCCATAGTTAAAGCTGCAGAAAAGCACCTGCAAAAGTATTTTACAGCAGTCTTTTGTGACCCAGGTCTAAAATTGGGCTCTGAGTTTAGATATTTTTGTGACTATCACATCTCACCAAGTGTAATGCTCGGTGATGTACAGAATGGAAATTCCTGCTGCAGTACTTCAGGCTTTCAATTGCTATCTGTGGAAGCAATGTGCTGGTGCACAACCTGCTCATCACGTGCACAGCCATGAGAAAACCTGTTGCAAAATTAGTTTAATGTCTAGTTGAATTTAAAACTGACATAAATATCAGGATTAAGTGTGTAATAGATTCTAAATGAGTTCTTAATTACTGCTGCATATTGTAATGTGTTCAAAGAGGATGTTCCCTAAAGGCATCTAGCTATTAATGAGTTTTATTGTGGGTCACTGAGAAGAGAGAAAAAACAAATATAGACAAGCAGAAACTCTGGGTTGGGAAGTGGCTATTAAATAATTAGCAGTACAGTAAAAGTAGCAAAGATACTCACCCATCCCTCAACCACATGGAAAAAACCTGGCTGATGCATAGGCTGCCTAAAAGGAACAAGTGGCAAAAGAATTTAAATTTGCCCACGAGAGATAGTCCAACATAAGCTTAATGTGAGATGAAGGAATAATCAGTCAAAAGAGATATGACCCTGGTTTACAGTGAGCTTCTTACAATCAGGGAAAACCACAACTGATGTCATGTTGATTCCCACAGCTGTTAGCAGCACTAATCTGCCCTCCTGTAAACCAGTGCAAGAGAACCACTTGCTTGCAAATAAAGGAAATTAGTGTGTTGATAAGATGAGTGAATAATAAACTTGATGTCACTGACATCTCCATTTCCCCACTGAGTAGAAAAAGCTTTATGGAACACTGTTCTGCTTCTTGGTGTCTCTTTTCAAAGATTTGTCAATGCTGAAATTCAAGGCAAGGTTTTACAATGAAATAGACTTTGGCTATGTCCATAGCATAGAGTTTTTTAATCTTCTTTAAAACATGCAGTCATATTCACATTATTTTATATTTCTTTTTGGTACTGGCAAGACCACTGTAACATGTCTGCCTAATGCAAAAGAATTACACTGTAAAAAAATGCATGAACTTTCAAATCTCCTTCTTTCCTCCCCTCCTCCCCTCAAGTTGGACATAATTAGAATTTCCTTATTTTAAACTACCTTTTGATTACATTAATTAAAAGTCAGTTGGTCTTGATGGAATATCCTTTAATCAAGACAAAAGCTGCAACTGAATCAATGACCTAAATGTCCCATTCTTTGCACACACATCAGACAGTGCATATAGCTGTATGAAATGTTTTAATCTGCTACAACATCAATGAACTTTGCAGCACAGAGATAACATCATGGGTACAGCATCAGCCAACTGGTAAAGCCAGCTGTAAAATTATAACTGCCAGATATTTAATTTCATATTTCCATTGTGTTTTGAAGAATTCTTTGAATAATTTCTCTTCTAGAAATTGTGAATTCTTCTACAACATCATTAAATAAACTCTGTGTCTACTTCTATTTTTGCCTTTTTAGTGGCTGCAGACCTACATAACACAAAGAATTGTGGTTTGTTATTTTCTTTGTGATTTTCAGTGCATAATTCCAAAGCTCTGTCTGTTCCAAATCTAGTGTTATGTTGAAATTGTATTTTCAATTGATTATCCCCATGGATAATATCCCAACTCACCAAAATCTTCTCTGTCACTGAGTTCTGCTCCTATAGTCCTTACCTGAAAAATGGCAAATACATAAATTCCTTTTCTGGATTAGTTAATCAACACAAATCTTTCTTACATGTTTGAGCAGAATAGCAGAACAACCCCATCATATGCAACAGCTGCTTGGAAATCCCACCACTCCAAATGTTCTCTCCTTCTTCCTTTCTTCTTCTCCCCACCTTATGTATTGAGCCTGACACCATATGGTCTGAAATACTGCTTTTTCATTTGGGATCAGTGTCTCAGCTATGTCTCCTCAAAATTTCTCATGGACTCTTTTTCTTCCCCAGCAATGGCTGTACAAAAAACAGAAAATTACTTGGCTTTGTGTAAGCCCTGCTCAGCAATAACAAAAACATCTCCATATTATCAACCCTGTGTTCAAAACACAGCCCAGTACCAGCCACTGTGAAGATAATTAACTCTACTCCAGCCAAAACCAGCATGTTTGTACCAGAATAAGAACAGAAACAAATGAAATCTGAAAAAGTGTCATGAAACAGACCACTTTTGCACAAAGCTTTTTAACAAACCTCATTAAAACACACATGGGTAACAATTATAATAAGTTTTCTCTTCACAATATTTCTTAACATTTTTTACACAGAAAATTCTCAGATTTGGTTGTCTAATCTGCAGCTAAATTTTCTTCCTGCTCTGAGGATCCAGAACTTAGAGGTTCTCAAAAGCTGTATCTAATTTTCAACAAGAAAACCCCAACAGCTGTTATTTGCTGGCTTTAAGGTCAGTTGCATGGCACAGTTTGCATTCCAAAGCTCTCAGAATTAGCTTCATCTTCTCTGGGAATAGGCACTATAACAGTGCTCATGTATATATAGACCTTATTTGGGCTCTGAATTTAGTGTTCATGTATTTAGGCAAATAGCATGTAAGGAATTGGACATGCTATAAAACAGAGTGGGTTTGCATGTTTGTATTGGGTTTGTGGACATGTCTTTGGCCAGATTTGTGTTTTCTTTTCTTTATTCTACCATGATTTGATTGGCAAAAAATTCAATTAATTTGCTCAAATTGACTCTGTTTTACCCCTGATTGTAATGGCTGAGTGATTTCTACATGCCCTTATCTCAAAGTATGAACCTTTTGTTACAAATTCTCTCCTCTTTTCAAGTCAGGAGGGAAATGGCGAAGAGGCTTTGGTGTACACTTGGCATCTAGCCATGGTCATCCCACCACAATATGGTCTTACTTTAGTGTGAGCCTTGCCCTGAGTTGTTTACCTGTATAAACAGAGCCATGACTCCCTTGGAGAGCCAGTAGTCAGTACAAAGGTTTTACAGTGTGTTCTATCTGTCCTCTGGATGAGAAGGTGACTGGTATTTCTTTCTATGTCACTTTTATCTGGAAATAAAAATAATTATTTCTATAGGGTAGGTTAATTTGGGACTTTTGTGGCTGTACCTGGAAAACACTTAGAAAACTCCTAAGATTGAGGGGATGCATTTTGCTTTCAGGATGCTAAGATACCTATTGTAACCCTGATTTTAGAAATTGATAGAAAATAGTGGACAACAACACTACTTATGCATTATTCTACTTAAAATCAAAAAGTGAATGTGAAGTTATTAAATTTTTAAATGCAATCACTTTACTTATGGTCCAAAGTATAAACTGAGTATTAGACAGTTTAACAATATTATAAAAATCTGTGCTTTGGAAAATAATAACATGGATATATTATAGGAATCTGAAAAGAAAACCTCTGGGAGATGAGCTAATGGTAGCAATTATACCATATGTAGCAGGATAAAAGTTCAGCAGCATAAATATTGATGGCAATTAGCTAAGAATTAAATGCACATTTAAAAAGGTAAGTGGTCTATGAGAACTGAATGCTTCAGCAAAAATCTTGTTTGGAAAATGCAGTGGGAGGTTATTTCACAACATTGTGCTGTATCATAAACACACCACTACTGGAGGTTTTTGATTAAGTGGAAGAGATGAGATTTGTTTCTCTTAAACTTAAAAGCCTCACACAATCATACAAAATGAGAAGCAGCTTAGAATTAGACTGCAGTAAAGGAGACTTGGTTTTATTCCTGTAATAAAGTTACAGTAAGTCACCAAGTCACTCCAAAACCTTCTTCATCCTCAGCTGATAACAACTGTGTCTAGTCTCATTAAGATAGATAGATAGATAGATAGATAGATAGATAGATAGATAGATAGATATGGATATCTCCTGTCTAGATATTTGCATGTTAGTTTATATAAGGATTGATATATTTCAGCTAATCAAGTTGCATCACATGGATATTTGCACACCAATGCCACAGTTTCACAGTCAGTTCAGGCAGGCATAAATGGGCTCTTCTGCTGAACCAGTCATTTCACCCTCTCCTCTCCTCTCCCTGGCTGCAGTACCCCATCCCTATAGCACTGCCTCTTCTCTTTTGGCACAACTTGCTGTAATTTCAGTCTCTTTGTCTGGGTTGATTCTCTGATTCAGACCAGAATTGTGCAAGCAGAGGTGAAGGGCAATGCCACGGTGAGGATGGGCAGACATGAGTGGGGAGTTGCTATCAAGTTCCAACAGTGATGCCTGCATATTCTGGTTTGACTGTTTGGGGAACCATGCCATGACTAAGGAGAATTAAGGTGAGACAAAGACAGATGTGTCAAATCCAGGAGACAACAGCTGGCCTAACAATGCAACAGATGGTTTTCTAAGAAAGAGCAATAATGCTTATTTTATTAACCCACTCCTGATACAGGAAGGCATTCTGGGCAGAAAGATTGTAGGAAAATTTATGTGTTATGGCTGTTCTCAGTGAATCATCAATTGTTCATCTGCCTCTTCTGGAAAAAGAAAAAAGGTTTCAGTAACTCTAGAAGGGGAAATGTCTTTGTAAACCTAGGTTTTTTACCTTTTAGAACCATAGGAGGTAGACAGATGGTAGTTCACTGGTGACAAGGAGAGTTGACAAGGCAGAGAATCCTTGGTAATTCATATACCCAAGAAACTGAGAAGAAATTTTGGGTGGAGTAACAGAATATAAGAGATATGAAAACAGGATCCTAAATCCTGAGCTGTCACTAAAGACCAGACCACAGCCAAAACTCTTTGTATGATTGTGAAAATTACCCTCACAGAGGAAAAGATAATTCAAGAACCTGATGGATCAGGGACATTGGGATCCAAGGCTGAAAACACAGCAAAAGAAGATAAGATAATATTATTACTTACTATAATATATTCAATGTATAATAACTATAAATCAATAAAGTAATAGCTATAGATACGAGATTATAAATAATGGGCTGCAAAATCTTTGAATTATGTCATTCATACTTTGGAAGAAAACTTCCTTCTAGACAGTGTTTCTAGAACCCTTTGGTGTCTTCTTAGGCCCCTGCATTGAAACACCTCAAATGGTCCTATGAAAATAAGTGGTATAGTTCATGTGCAAGAAAATAATTAAGTATGTGTCTGAAGGACTGAAGTTTGAGCAGCCAAATTAGTTGATTTGTGGGTGCTCTCAGGCAGCTAGAATTCTTAATGAACAGTATAATGGATGAAGCCACTGAAGTTAAAAATAACACCCACAGCTTTCAATAGCTCTGTTAGAAATGTGAGCCACCAAATAAATTAACATCTACAGATTTACATAAATGGAAATATGAGAGTATCATTCTTCAGACATTCTGAATGCCACTAGAGCAAGAAATTATTTACTTGAAGCCTAAAATGGGCTGTTGCTGGATTCAGAAAAATACTTTGTCCTAGTAGATCAATACCATATAAAGGTCCAGAATCCCAGCTCAGTTCTGAAAGTTTACCAAAACAAATTGAAATGAATGAAAATGATATTCAAATATTGCTTCAAGTATCTGTCTGCTTATAAATGTAGAAAAAATTTTGTATTCTGTGATGGAGGGGAAATGAAAATCATATAGTGTTTAAAATTTATCAAAAGACAAGGACAAGATCTCCAAGGTAGTTAGCAAGAGAACATTTAGTTCACTTACTTAACTTGGACCTTAATTTTCACTGAGATTGAGCAAATTTTTTTTTTATTTTAAAAATATGGGGGTTTGAGAATGGTATGCAGTAAACTTGGATGCTGTATTTTCCCCTTTCATGAAAGTCTAAGGAATAAATAAAAGCAAAAATAAATAAAAATAAAATTACCATCAATTTTACTGAATAAAGTTCTGTTCTATAAATGCCCAAATGTTTCTTTTTCCAACAGCAGATCTGCTTGGAATAAGGTTAAAAGTGCAATAGATTCCTCATTATTATTACTTGATGTCATATTGGTCTTCTAGATAGAAAAGGGATGTAAAAAATTTTTTTTTCATTTTCTCCAGTGTCTTTGGCCCTGTTTCCTACTAGTCTCAACAACACTGTAGAGTCAGGGAGTTGAGCCTGTCTGTTCCAGCCAGTAAAAGCAGTGGAATATATGTGTACTGTAGATGATAAATTATGATCAGATTTAGCAGTTTAAATAGTTGTGTGTTAAAAATAGAGCAGAAAGGAAAATAAAAATAGCATGATTAACCAACAAATCGAAGTAATCATTCAAGCCAGGAAGACACTGAAACCTAGTCTTGGTGAAGTAGAGGGGAAAATAAAATTATGTTAGATAAAACATAAATTAAGTGGCTTCAGAGGCAATCTGAAGTGCAAATGTTGAAAAGCTAACAGAGAGAGCAGGAAAATAATCACACTGATATAAAGGGAAAGACCTAGTCAGAAAGAAACAACTTTATATGCATAATTTCTTAGCATCTGATTCCAATTAATGTCATGGAAGCAAGCTTTTGTTTGAAATTTAGACTGGATTCCAGGTTTCTGGTTTCCTCCCATTTCATGTTCCTACAGCTTTAGATGATGGGTGGCTCTTAGTCACACCCACTCTGCCATATAAATCCAAAGTTAGGTTACTAAGAGAAACACACAGCTTCTCTGGAACATCTGGTGCCAGATGTTGTTAAGGAGCTCAGAACTTTAGTGCTTAATATGCCAGAGAAGGGCTGAAAATATTCCCTGTTCCTCCACAGCACACTAAGCCATGGGCTGAGGAATGCCAGCTCGGTGAGCTGCAGGTGTGCCAAAAACTTTGACTTTAGCAAAGACAACCTGGAATTAGTTCTGCTTGGATTAACAAGGAGCACAGGACAACAGGCAGACCACTGGTGCTGAGGACTGGCAATTACATTATGTATGTTTCAGGAGGGCTTTCAGACCATGCTCAGTTCTGCTCTGCTCTGCTCTGTCTTGGGAACAAAATGCCTGTCATGACTTAAAGGATATTAGATACTGGATACACAGACCATATTTGCTAGTTTAGTTTCATCTGAAACAAACATATTTTTTTAAACTTTGTTACCAGTTTGTGAAGAAAGCCAAAAAAAAATCCCAGAAAATGGAGGTTATTGAGAGGTTTATGTAAAAACTGCACCTTTGATCTCAAATAAAATGCTTGTGCAGAGACTCATTCACTGATGATTAACTTGAAGAGAAGCATCTTGTCAGATTCAGATTCCTTTTGTGGTCAGCAATAAAAATGGATTTTGGCATGTTGAAAACATGGCAGGAAAGATCTGAGCTTGAGAAGTTCTCTCTGCACTTTTTCTTGATCAACTTTCAATTAAGAAGTCAATTTTAAACTAGATTGCCAGGGAATAAGAAGAAGAGTTTTTCTTCCCAAATCCTACAGAAAAAGCAGATGAGCTCTTTTCAACCCTCTTTACCAGACTTGGCAGATATACACCTGCCCTAAAGCTATTCTTGGCACTGATGAGGCACTGTCAAACTTGAGAAAAAAAAAAAAAATTAAGAAGTTGATGCCAAAACAAAGTGAGGATTTAAATCACAATAACTGGTCAGAACTGAATAGTAAAATTGGTATGAATGAAAATACCAAATTGCTAGGAAAAAAAAAAACAAACAAAAAAACCAACAAACCCCCCCTCCAAAACAAACAAACAAAAAAACCCAAAACCCAAACCAAAACAAAACCCAAACAAAAACAAAAACAAAAAACTAAACCAAACCCCTCAATCTCTATTGGACATCTATTTTTACAAGAGATGACGCTGTTACCTGCTAATCACAGATGTTCACTCCATTACAAGGTAAGTTAATTTGAAAAAGATGTACAAATTTTAGTAGAGGAACATGATAAATAATGCTGAACTTTCATGCCTTCTTTTTAAGTTAATATGCTTGAAACCTTAAGATACAGCAGATACAATTCTTTTGAATTCTTTGAACTCACCACATTGTTTTTGTGCTTTTTAAAAAATAAAACCTTTTAATCTTTTCTCAGGCTGTGAAGCTTGCAGTTTGTAGAGTGCAGTTCTTTGGATTACAAACACAGCTGTACCATTTGTCGTGGACTGATTCAGACTGCACTGGAGCACAGCAAAGCAAAACACCTGCAAGACATTGATGATATCATCATATGGGGAAACAGGGCAGAATAAGTTTTTAGAAGAAAGAAAAAAGGGGAAAATAGTCAGAATCCTCAACACTCATTTTGCCATAAAACAAAGGTGACAGGAAGTCACATTTTTAGGAATAAAATGGTAATATGGATGTCATCAGATCTCAAAGGATGCAATCAACAAAACAGCTGTCTCTCTACCAATGGGCAAATAAAACATAAGCTTTCTTAGGTATTAGGGGGTTACAGAAAATGGACTTTTCAAACTACAGACTGACTGTAAGACCTCTCTGACAAGTGACCTGGAAGAAGATCAATTTAAAATGAGGTTTTCAATAATGATAAGCTTTTAAAAAAATTAGTCAGGAAACATTTCATGTGGTAACTATTCAGCTGGTCCAGGCAGGACAAGATATTAAAAATGAGCTCTACATGGAGAATGGCCCTACCTGGAATCTCTGGCAGAAGACACCAGGGAGAACATGAGGTTGTACTTTAGAGTATTAGAGCTGGGAATATAACAGATCCAAGGCCAACTATGCTTCAACGGAAAAGGGTAATTGTCAGTGTATGAAGGGGCTTGATGAGGGGCTTGAGCTGCTTTAGAATTTAATGGTCCTGAAACACAGGCTTCTCTTGACACTGGAGTGGTTGCTGTTCAAAGGGTCGGTTTCTTCTACATATTTTGCAGCTTATGCTACATGGGGTAAGTGTGCCACACTGATCACACAACAAGCTCCAACAAGAAAACCTAGTCACCCAGGAATTTTGGAAATGGTCATAGACTGGCCAAAAGGCAAAGATTTTGAAGCATCAGCTGATGAGGAGGTGATGCTTTTTAAAGAGGCCCCACTACACCATGGACTGCATATTGCTGCTCAGGTAGAAACTGATTTTAAAAGCATATCACAGGAGTGGGGGCACTGAAGAGCATGGCCAACAATGGATCAGGCTGCTAGTATTGAAGTAACACAGATGAATCTGGGCTGGCAGAATAAAGATTAATTGGAGGGCCCCATGACACCTCAGGCCATCAAGGAAGAGATGCAACATGAGATGGGCTCGTGATCAAGGTGTGGATTCAGCCATGGATGCTATTGCACAGGTTATCCACAAATGTGAAACATGCTCTGCAATCAGGCATGCCAAGCACTAAAAGCCTCTCTGGTATGGAGGAGGATGGCTGAAATGTAAATGGGGAGGCCTGGCAGGCTGGTTATATCACATCCACAAACCTGCCTAGGCAAGCATGCTTACAGTGGTGGAAGCAAACACCAGATGGCTGGAAACACATCCCACAACCCATGTCACTGCCTGGAATACAATCCTGGACTTTGAAAAGGAGCTCTTATGGAAACATGAGACATACAACAAGAATCATTTCTGAAACAACCTCAGAGACACATGGGCCAAAGTGGGTATACACCTGGGCACTGAGTGGGTATATCACAAAGCTTATCATGCACCAGCCTCTGGGAAAATTAAGTGTTACAATGGTCTGTCAAAGACTATACTGACAGCAATGTGTGCTTGTGCTGGCATGTTCAAGCTTTAGGATACACATACAGCAAAAGCTGCCTGGTTAGTGGCCTCACCCAACCAGAACTGGCTTCATTTAA
Source organism: Oenanthe melanoleuca (assembly GCF_029582105.1). Taxonomy (NCBI): domain Eukaryota; kingdom Metazoa; phylum Chordata; class Aves; order Passeriformes; family Muscicapidae; genus Oenanthe; species Oenanthe melanoleuca. The sequence continues at coordinate 36,630,264 of NC_079337.1, read as the reverse complement.
TAATAATCAAACACACCAGCCCACTTCTCCTGCCTCAAAAAACTACAGTGACATGTGGAACTCAAAGTCATTTTATAAATCAAAAACGATGTATATTTTCAAGAAATGGCCCATAGATTTAGGAAATACAGAAGACAGGAAAGGATGTCTTGAAAAATGTGAGACCTGGGCATGATAAAAATAGTATAGGGTAAGGAGTGGGTACTGCCCTGATTTTGGCTGGGAGGGAATAAATTTTCTTCCTGTTGGTTGGTATAGTGCTGTGTTTTGGAGTTAGAATATGAACAATATCAATAACACACTAATGTTCTAGTTGTTGTTAAGCAGTGTTTGCACTAGATTAAAGACTTGCAAACACCATCCAATCAGCAAGCAGCTTCAAAGGCACAAGTTGGGAAGAGGGAAATGCAGGACAGATGACCCCAGCTGGCCAAAGGGTTATTCCACACTATGTAGTGTCAAGATCAGTGTGTAAACAATGGGAAAAGCTGGTCATGGACCACTGTTTGAAACTAACTGAGCATTGGTGGCAAATGGTGAACAATTGCAATGTGCAACATTTTCTATAACCTAGCCATTATAATTATTATAATTATTATAATCTTTTCATCATCATTGTTTTTCCTTCTGTTTCAGTCTTATTGAAGCATCTTTATGTCAAACTAAAAATTTCTCTCCAATCCCACTGAGTGAGAGGATGGAACAAGCAACTGGGTGGTGTTTAGCTACCTGCTGTGTTAAGGTATAACACTACTGAGCATAAACTGTTAAAATGCATAGTAGGAAGGAGCAGAAAGTGTGCATAGCATGAACAACTTCTTAGTGATATTTCTTAACTTCTAGTTTTGAACATTCTTAGTTTTGTGCTTGTGCAATTTTTATAAGCACCTCATTAATACTAAATAGCTGTCATGGAATACAGTTGAGGCATAAAACATCAGGGTTCAGGAAAGAAACAGAAATAGGAATTCCAAACAATAGGAATCAAAATTGCCTTGCCAAGGATTAAAAAACATGCTTATGATGCCACTCTTCATGCTTTACAACAAGTGCTAACAGTGATTGCCTGGGGTTAGGAAGAGAAGTCCCTTTCACTACAGGGATCTCATATCTAGTTCTGAATTCTTCAGCATCATAACACCACCATGTCTGACCATTAGTCTGATTCAGCATGTCACCCTCTGTGTTCCCTGCCTCTGTGTTATTTATCTGAGGCAGAAACTCTGCTTTATTACCTAGTGATACGAAAACTCTGAACTCTAATAGCTGTGCCTTAAAGGAAACCAGCCATGAAAGAGCATGCCAACTCCTGATTAGTGACATATGCAATTTCCCTTCCAGGCCTCCAAGCAGAGGATTTGGCAAGTGTGTATAGTTGTTATGATAAGAGAAACACATACTGCATATTAGGAAATTACACAGGAATGAGACGTGAAAACTCAGGTAGAACAGAATCCACTAAAAGAAATAATCTGTACAATTATAAAAGTTGCATTTAGGAGATAACAAGGTAAAATAACACATTTTATATATGTTACAATATAAAAGACAAGCAAACAAACAAATGGAGATCTAAGTTTATTGAATCAACTGTACAGAGAGATCAATAAAGATTTGCCAGAGCCAACCTCCTGAGAAGCAAGGTCAATTATTATGAGAAACTAGCTCTTTCACTCAATAACTGAAATATTTTCCACAGTATTTTTAGCATGAGTAGGTTATAAAGACTTTATCTTGCAACATGAAAAAATGTTATAAAAATAAAACCATTTTAATCTCTAAAATGTCACTGATAACTTAAAAGTACATTTGACTTTATAGTTAAGATATTGTTCAAACTAGTAGTCTCACTATATTCCAAATCTTTGGACTGTTATGTTGAATTCTTCAGAAACAGTGCTTGAAATGACAATGATTTCTCTGACATGGAAATGTTATAGCATTTTAACAGTCATATTATCTTCTGCAAGATACACTAGCCCAGTTCCACAGGCACTGTAGGCAGATATTCCTACCTGCTCCCCCTTCTGCTGTTCTGCATGGGCACAAAAGCAGGTGAATCACCCTTTACAGTACTTACCTCAAAGTGTGTCTTCTCCTACACGTTTTAGATATCCTGGTTTGGATTCCTCTCTGATGCCTGTTGTCTAAGAGATATAGCACTAAGTTTTAGATGCAAATTTCTAACTTTAGGTAAACTGAGTTTCCCGAGAGAATCTCTGTCTTTGCCTGGTACTAGGTCATTTCTATCTACCAAGATCCAAAATTGCTAAATTTTCTGAATACAGATAGTCCCTTATGACTATCCATTCAAGAGCTGAGTACAGCTCTGCTGTTTTTGTGCGTTTGTTTTCTTAAAAGGCAGCTGGTAATCCCAATCATGCCCTAGTTATGTGACACATTTACTTCATGTAAAATCTTGTTGAATTTCATAGTTCAAACCTTAAGAAACTTAACCCATTTGTCTAGCCCCAAAGGAGGAAAAGTCTCTGTTATGTAACAGAGGTTTGTTTTTTTTTGTCTGGAACGATTTTGGCTTTCCCCCACAGAAGGACTCAAGGGCCATGTATTGCACATTTTTTACCCATGTGCTTGTGGTTATTGAGTTACTAACATAAGCTTTCAAATGGTACATACCTCTCTACAGAAGATATCAGCAAATACATACAAAAGAATAGTTCTGTGAAACTACATAAAAGCTACACTTTAAGATGAATGGAATTTTGCCTTCTTAAGATGACACCCTTCCCTGCAGAAAACTTTAATAAAATTATGCAGTGTTCTTTAATGAGAACATGTAAGAGGTTAATTTTTCATACTGATTAGCACCTACAGTCTAGAAATCAGGACACTTCCTGTTGGAAATGCAAAATCACTAGCAAATCATAAAAAATTATCTTCCTTCCCAGCATGAGGTAAGTTGAAAAAAGTGAAACTGTTGCTGTCATAGTTACGGTTATAGGACGGTAGCTGTGTAAAATATTAAAAAAGAATTTGATCACACTTTTGATTTTCAATTTATCTTATGCTTCTTAAACTTCTGTAACACATTGTGCTTGAGGATTAAAACCATTAGTCTAATAACTGTAATTAGTCATAATTATCCTAATAGGGGATATTAGTTAATGAAATCTCATTTCAGTGTCCTTAATAGATTTAATTAATACAATATTTATGTCAGCTGGAGAAACAGAGGCATTTTGCAATCCACCTAATTCTTTATGACTTACCAAGTAGCATTAATTTCATGGCAGTTGCCAAAATACAATCAAAGCTGAACTCTCAATATGCCATGAATTTACCTTGCACCAAACCCAGTAATATCAAGATTTTTACACATCTTCCCCTTACTTTTCCTGAAAAGAATTTTTAAACATCTCTGGTTGGTACATTTCTAATTGTCTTTCTTCCAAACTTCTTGGTTTTATTTCTGCCCTATCAAGGAGTTCAAGCATCATTCAGTCACTAATTACTGTCCTCACCTATGGCACCTTTTCCCCTTTCTGGGAGATGGTCAATAAAGCCAAACAAGTTGAAAAATTTCCAATAACAGCAATAGATCACAATGTGGAAGGGATCCCTATATCACTGTTGTCTTTCGGCACCTCTGGACTCAGAGAATTCCTGTTTACATTTAAAAAATACACAAAGAAAACCACCACATGTTGAATTGTGCTGTCACAACTCAGCTCCTCAAGCACTGTAAAGAAAGCTGCTTTAGATTTATAGAAATACCCTTCCCTGTGGGCAGAGGCAGCTCCAACTTTGGGGAGAGTGAGGAAGGCCCATTTTCAGCCATAATCATGGGTAAAACCCTATTCCCATCTGTGCTAACTGCAAAGATGCCCAGTGATAGTAGCCCCAAGCCTGTCTCACAGCATGCTGGAAGTGCACCCTGCCTGTGTATCTGCCCCCAGCTGCATTTCACCAACAGCTGAAAGACCTGAGTCCTATGCTTAAATATATTCAGCCAGAAGAAGACATAAGTTTAAAAAACATGATAGATTCTCGAGGAAAATGAAATATTCCTGAGAAAAAGAAAAGGAATTTTTTCATAGTTTTGAGTAACAGATTGAAGACTCCTGTGAGGTTTGCTTTTTCGTTAAGAAAAATTGATAGGAGTCTTTCATCCTTTCAGCCTCACTGCCAAAAAGCCACGGATGCTCAGTCTGCCTGTCCCTGCTGAAAGCAGCAAATGGTCCAGGAACTTGGACCATTCATGTAAAAATTGAAACTGATAAGCAGTCTTCTAGGTCAGCAACCAGGGACCCATCAATTTCAGACTTACCACCATAAAAAAACACTTCCTTAGGGAAAATACAAAGATATTTCCTACCAGAAATTGATTTTCACACAAAATTATCAACTACCTCTAAGCTTATAATACTTGTGCATGAACTCTGCACTAAGTAAATTTCATCTCCAAGTTAAATGTTAGCACACCATTGAGCACAGAATTTCTAAAACCTTGTATGTAGGTTAGAAGGCAAATTTTGTTTTCAGCAAAAACAAACATTTATGACTTAAACACTTTGGAAATTTTAAGTCTAGGGTTTTCAAGTAGAGATAAAATGTAAAAGTGGAAGTTAAAGGACAAAAAAAACAACCCCTTAACTGAGAGTTGAGATTTTTAAACCTTCTACGAAGACTGTTATAAAAAAAGTGCCACTTTAAGAGTCTTAATTTACCATAGGAATGGACTGATACGGATTTATAATTTTGATAACTTTTGCTTTTGCACAATTTTTTTATATCCTGAGAAAACTGTTAGAGGGAATCTAGTGAGTTCTTAGTTCCCACTTCTCCCCAGACACACGTTCCCTCCCATCCCTTATGCCAGCCTTTGAGGTCCAATGGTTGCATCGTTTATTCAAGTAGGGAGCTGATGTGCTGGGACCTGATAATTTCTTGTCTTTTTTTTGTTTGTTTGATTAGTTTTAAGCAGTGTCAGCTCATTAAGGACATGAGAATAGAACCATGACAGAATGACAAGTGGGACCTGCACTGGATGCTCCATTTTATGCACTGGAAATAAGGTGGGTAAGGGAAAGAAGTGTAAATCTACTGAAGTCCAGATTAAAATGTCACAACTGGCTTCTTTTTCTAGGCTTTTCCTCTGCATATTGCCTGTTCTAAAACTGAGATTTGGACTGTCCAAAGAAGCAGGTTTATCTTGATGCAAATCCTGCTTATAACATTTTCTCTTCCATGTCTGTGATTTTGTTACCTTTGGTGCCTAGAAAGGCTGATCTGAAACAGAGATTTGACAGAGTTAAAAGGAATAAAATAAGTATTTATTGAAAGGCCTTAAGAGGATACACCTTGGGCAGCACAAGAGCCTGGCTGGAGCTGCACTAAGGTTGAATCCAAGATGAATCCCAATCACAAGTTTTTACACTTTTGTAAGTTTTGGTCCATCTTTATGTTGGGGTCAATTGTCCAACCACAGCCCGAGGCTATGAAGTCTCAGCCCCCTGCTTTGCCCCCTTTTCCTTGCCATTTTTTATGCTTTTTGGGTAATGGGTGTCCTTGATTCTCTAGCTGGGAAGGGATTGTTTTCTCCAACTAGCCTGTGAAGACAACACCTAACAGCAAGAGAATCTGAATCCAAGCAGCAGAGAATCTGAAAAATAGAAAAGCTAAAACCCAAGGCATCACCTTGTACGCCTGAAAGTCACAGTGGGAGGAAAAATCAGGAGTAATGTCTATAAGCCATTTTTGCCTTATCTTTCCTTTTAGACACATGTCTAAAATCAAAGGTGATGTGTAAGACACCATAAGCAGTCTAAAGGCAGCCAATGCTGCCAACATTAATATACTGAGGAGACATAATTTGAATTTTTTTATGGCTTTCAAAATGTTCCCCTGAAGAAGGTTAAGCATGATAGTATTATACATCTCATTCTTATGAAAAATTAAAAATTCCAACGGGTTTTCAGCTGAAAGGGTTCTCTGCTATGCAGCTTGAATTTATTTTAAAATTACTGAACAAGTAAACACAGAATTACATAGAATTCACTAAGGCCTCCTTGAGCTTTCTTCACCAATCACAAATCTAGCAACAACATGCACAGAAGAACTATGCTAGTTACCATCCAGAGATTTGGGGGAAAAATGAAGTTTGTCTTGAATGCCTGTTTCTTGGGGTTTCTTACTTACATCAAGCCTACTGTTGAAATTTATACTATAGGGAAAGCAATCTCCAAGCTAATGCATGTGCAAAGCATTCTAATTGCAATTTTGAGGATTTCAGAGGGACTTCAGAAGCATTTAGCTTTGGGCTATCCTTCCATTGGGAAGAGAACCTTGCCCAAAGAGAAGCTTCACAGTAATTATCATCATCCTGGAATTTTACAAACAATGCACAATAATGAAGAATGCTTTAAAATATCACCCTAATAATTATTAATTCCTTTGGTATTTATGGTAATAATGGTAATTGTGATGAACTCATTTTGCATTAATGTGAGTGCTTCTGGAACTCCACACTATTTTGTAACACTGTATTGAAGTGTTAATTCAAGAAGGATATTACATAATTTATTTTTAAATGTTTGCAAACTCTTTTAAAACAAAGACCTCCTGGAAAAAGCACAGCTTTTTCCAACTGAAGAAAGTGGTTTTGTTTGGTTAAACACATATTTTCTGCTGAGATTTAACAGTGATGAAAACTGACAAGGTTGAAGGGAATGAGGTGAAGCTCATGTCACAGGGAATACATATAGAGAAAGAAGAGAAATCTTGTACTTTTCAAAGGCACTTACTTGAATCATTTTTGCATTCATTTTGCACCTAGTGACAACTGCCAGATTTGTGCCACTGGAAATTAAAAACTATAAGTTCATCCAGTATATAAAGAATGCTGGCTTCTGCTAATGTTGACTGTATCTGATTGAAAGGCTGATTTATAGAGAGACTTGGCTGATTCTGTTTGCATATCTGTTCCACTGTACCATCATCACTGCAGTATCTTTAATAATGACTGGAGTGATACAGATATCTTAGTCCACTCTTTTAACTGCATGTCAGTTTTTCTTAAATTAATAATTTAAACTGCAATCCTTCACACTCTTGAAGTTAGCTACCTATGGGGCTTATTTTTCCACTTGAACTGCCTGTTGCACTTAGGACTGAGCATCCCCCACACGGGTGAAAGGCCAAATCTAAAGGAGATATGTGATTTGTTCTGCATTTTTCAAAGCTTCTTTCAAAATCTTAGCAGGTGTTGAGATTTACTTTCCACACACCATAAGCACAGGACTATTGCTCCATTTTATTTCCCCTGGCAGCAAGACTGACATAAGTGGCCTCTGAATCCTGCCACTCTTTTTCCCTTAAGAATTGCATGGAGAATTCTTATTATTTAAAGCTCCTCCTTCATCTTTGCAGTGTTATTGTCAGTGCAGCTGATGGGAAGTCACAGGGGGTGGAAATCATTGGCAACAGGAGAAAAAGCTGCTTATATTAATTTTACTTCCTGGGGAAAATGGAATGACTGACCTTAGGTTTCTGTATTAGTCAAATTCGCCAAGGGCTTAAACTAAATGTCACTTAAGTAGTGCACAGGCTGCTGTTCACACGTATTTGTGCCCTGCCAAGGAAAAACTGGTAAGATTTCATTCACATTCAAGAACAATGTCATTACTTTCACCACCTTTTCATTTTCACATTTTGTAAATACTGGAGTTTGTGAACTTTTTTATGCTAAAATACACATGAAAATCAATGAGCAAAATCAAATGAGCTTTGTTAAGCTTAAACTCTCTGTTATTCTAGACAGGACACAGCTGGAAATCCTCTGAGCTTTGCTGGCTATTCCTCTGGAATGAAGAATGTGTAACCCCTTCACTCTCATGGCTATTGCTATGTGCCTCTAATTCTTGGATAGTAGGTGGGCAGGCAGATCCCAATGCAGCCCAGATACTGCCAGCATCACACTGCTGCAAAAGGTACCTTTACAGTCCCTTTTTCCCAAAACCTTTCTTCATACACTGCTTACTCCACTGGCAGCTGAGGATACCTGCCACGTTAATGGAATTGTGTAAGGAAAAGCAGAAGTGAGATGTACAGGGGGAAAAAATGAGATGGAAGATTTCCTGTGAAAAGATAGATTCCTTCATATCCTTCATGTGTTCAGTGGTGCTAGAATTTTTCCCTGTACAGGAAATCTTTGCTTTGACCTGTAAGTATATACTTCAAAAAAAAGACAAAAGAAAAAAAACAACAACAAAAAAATCTATAACCTGGGCTAGGCAGCTGTCCAGAAAGAGACACACAAAAATACCCTCACAAAAGCAGAAGTGAGCAAAAGATGGTAGGCATTTTCTCAAAGGACAGCTCTTCTGTATTGTCCATTTTTCCACATGTTTATATCTACAGCTCTACAGGAAAATTTGCAGGAGGAAAGAAAACTTACAACACAGGGTGTTGGATAACAGTGGTTTGCAATCTCTGATGTTGCTGATCATCATATCTGTCAAAATGGCAAAAGACTACATTCTACAGAAGCTGAATGCTCATCCCTTTGTTAATTCTTTTGACACTGGGAAGAAATCAAAAGATTCCTGTTCTTTATATTTTCAACATCTGAGGATATTTTCCAAAATGCAAAGCTAATTTCCATGAATAAATGCATGCAACTAAAATGAGTTGAGGATGTGCTTTTCAATAGCTTTATAAATTGTATACATAGTAGAGTAATACACATATACTATATATACTATATTATACTATAGTATAATACTGTATAAAACTATTTTCTTTCATACATATACATACAAAACCCATGGTAAAAATGGAAAAGGAGAGAACAAAACTGATTGGAAAAGCAGAAAATTGTATATAAATAAAAAGAAACTCAAAACCTCAGTTGATAAAGGTAGAAGGGTTTTGGAACTTTCTAAATTTGTAATTTTTTCTACAAATATATGATCTTATTTTAACTCTCAGAAAAATAAAAATATCTCTAGATTAAATTCTAATCCAAGGAAACATTGAATATACAGTGAGAAAAGAAGTTAGCACCTAAAAATGGAAAAGAAAAAAATACTAATTTTTAATATTCTGGTATATTCTCTGTCTTAAACTATAGCTTTCATAGCTATTCTAAATCTGAATATGATTATTGCTGCTTGTTGCAAAAGATAGTTTCTTTCCCACAACACTAGTGAGATTTTTGATTCCCGTAATCTTTTCACACTTACTGATCACTGTTTTGGTTGGTGTTGTCTCTGTATTAATTCTCTTTCCATCAGTTTTTTATTTTTAGTATTGTTTGATAGGCTTTACATTTCAGCATCTTATGCATTTGTATTGCCATTTTTTGTTTGTAAACAACATAGATTTTACAGTATCTTGAATTTTAATTTAAAATACCATGAGAGCCTATCAAACTTCAAAAATTTGCTTTGAAAGTATGTTGAAATTAGCATTTGTATTTACCACTTCACTGTGCTGGTAATAATCAGTGGAAAGAAATGTTAAACCACAGAAATTTATCTTTTATGGCTGGATAATCCCATCAAGAGGGAACAAGAATAGGCTGCTCTCTTCTTTAATAGGCTTTGAGATGCATTTGTCTTACAATCCACATCAAACCACATCAGTCATATTAAAAAGTATTTATATTGTCATGATTTACTTACTTGAAATATTGTTTTTGCTCAGTAAATTTTCAGCTTTTTACTCAAAGGACTGCATAAGAATACAATTTAAATATAAGAAATGCTAAAAGAAATTTGTACTTGTTGGTTTTGTTGAATCATGTTAACACTATAACCATAAAATTAGAAGAAAAGTAGCAGAGATAATCCCATAAAAAAAGAGTAATGGAATAGTCCAAATAGGTTAAAATTATTTAAATTTGCCTAAATGAAAGCACAGGTGGAGTGTTTAGGGCCATATACCTATAATGAACAGATTTTCTAAAGCAGCACATTATCTGTGTTTTTCATCTCCATGTGAAGCATCCCAGAATTGAAATCTTTCAGATGTTTGTATAAAGTTAGCATTATGCTCTAGCATCTTTACAACAGTTGTACCTCTGCATGTTGATTACTGCTCTAGATCCCATCTGTGAAATGAGTGTTTGATATAGTGCCATCAGTGAAGCCCGAGGTCAGCATCTTGTCTGGTAGTTTTTCAATTTAAAAAATTAGAGAATGAAATTTAAAAGTCAAATGACAGTGACAAAGGGTAGAAACAAGTCTTTTACATAAACAGAAAATGCACATGAGAGTGGAACTTTCATGAAGAGGTATTGACTAGCCACACTCAGCTCCTTACTGAAATCTGTCACCACACCAAAGTGGGGATGAAATTCTTCTGGATGATCTGTCCAATGTACCTTTTGATTCAAGACTGAAATGAGTGACTTTTCTTAGCAGGTTTTAAACTCTGTGGCTGGCTTATGATGCTAGCAGTGTAAGTGGGTGTAAAGAATTATATGGGAACATGGCAAAAGATGTGGCATTAAAGCTCCCAAACCTGCGCTTTGAGGTGACAATTTTTGTCTAGGGAGAGGGAAAAGACATTGCTTCCTCAGAAAAGCCATAGCCGACACATCAATTACCCACATGGGTATCTGGGTGCCCAAAGATAACTTCAGAAACTCTGCCACCTTTTGAAAAACTGGCAGTGAATATCCTTGAATATCCTGAGGATTTGCTCATGTCCTGGGCACAACAGAAAACAGACTGGTGGCAGCACAGGGTGGCAGCAGCAAACCTGCCTCTGGTTGTCTGCCCTTTCCTCTTCCTCATATACACACTTCCCAAACATTTTATTGCACATGCCAGCAGATCCTCCAAATCCAGTTTGTATGATAAATTCTTTTGCAAACCTATTACAACAGATGACTAGGTTAGATATGAGCCCTTTCATGCAAAGGTCTCCTTGATTACACACATCTTAAATATTTGTTATAAAATATTAGCAAATATTACATCTGATTCCAGGTTCTCTGTGACATTTCATTGCTAGTGTTCAAGAGAAATACTGCTTTATTTGAAATCAAATGAAAGCATACATGCTACTGTTGTTTACCTGAAAAATAAAAAAAATCCAACATTTTTCTCCAAAACAGACTGATCCACATCCAGCTTGAAAAGGATGTTTTCAAATTTTTTCATTTTCTGTCTCTGAAATGCAAGGAAATTCAGTATGCAAAATCCATCAGTAGCTTCACTACCTTTCAGGTACAAAAGACTGAATACTTTTTAAATGGAATAATTCATCACTTTGTAAGGACCATCAACAATACAGAGTAGAGACTACTCCTGCACAAAACTATTTTAGTGTAAATGTCAAAGCCAAAGTATGAAATCAGGCAATATACATTTTATAAGAGAATCTAAATAATCTAAATATAATTTTTAAATATAATTGGCCAGCCAAGAACCCAAGGAGGGGAGGGCATTTCTAATGCTGAATTAATGTTTCTAAAAGATATAATCTCTTATATATTTTGATTTTGTTGAAATATAGTGTATGGTAGAGGGATATTTCTTTTGAAAACATGAATAACTGCATATGCCATATGAGAAGCCAAGAGGTTATACCTGACATATGAGCTCATTTAATGCCACTGAGATGTATGCACAATCAGCTAAAGGACTTTTAAAAATTGCTAGTAATTTGTTTGATAACTTGCATGAGTTCCCTAAGAAAGATTAATTTCTTTAAAGGGAAGTATCCATTTTCTTCTTCCCAGAAAATTATATCCTTTTCCAAAAAACTAATTTAGAAGAACATAATTTTTCTCAAACTAAAATAATTATATTACAAAACCATTTTTCCTTATGTGTTTTGTAAATTTAGGAATACTTAGGTATAAGCATGTTTTTAAGAAAAAAAAAGCTATATTTGCACACATAAAAAATCTATTTAACATCACAGCTACTGCCCTAGTGAAGAAGCAAATCAAAGACAAATAGTTATATGAAAAGCCATGGCTTCTACCAGTGACAACTCTTTTTCTAACTAACACAATACTTCAATATTGAAAAGTTTTTGTGCTTTTTTTTTTTTGAAAGTTACTGTTTCTTTATTCTAGGATCCCTTTGCTGCAGCTTACTGCACTTGGTTGTTACTATCAAGGGACCTGGCTATCCTATAGGAGAAAACTGCACAACTTTTGAGCTTTTCTAAGCATCAATATTCTATTGGTTCAGAAATTAAACATGACACTGGATTTCTGTTTCTGAAACTCCTTCGCCTTCTTTGACCAATATAAATGTGACTAGTAAATAAAGTCAGGGAAAATTTATTTCTTAGAGATATCACTGACATGTGGGTTTGATTCATAATATGAAATTCTAATATTCCTAATAAAAAATAAGTGGAAAACATTTGTTGTATTCAATTTAGCATTTTGGAGTGTGTTGCAACTGCTGATAGTGGTTTAAATTGACTTCCAGCTAATGACATTAGAAAACTACTTAATTCTGATTACAAAATGAGAGACTTTACAGTCTAATGAATTTTTAATAAAGCTCCTGTGTATGGTATGGGCCTGCTCCTTAGCGCATGAGATGGAGATAGCATTCCTCATATTCCATTTCTTTCCTTATTTTGGGGAAATGATAATAAATCATCTGAATATTTGCAGTTCCACCTTACCCTCCTAAACATAATCTCTCTTGAACACACAGGATGTAATTCTTTCTTTAGTTAGACCTCTATTAAATTTGAAAAACTGATGCTTGAAAGCTTGATTTTTTCAGGAAAAAATATTTCTTAAATCACACCTACAAAATGCCACAAAGTTCCAACCATGTAGAGTGGCCTCAGATATCTCAACATTATCTGCCTTAGAGAAAGGCATGTAGTTTTTTTTTAGCTGACTCAATTATTTGCATTATCATAAAAAGAGATAAAATATTGAACAGTGCAATTATCTGTTGAGTATCTTTTATGTGTACATCTGTCATATACCACACCTAATTCTCTGGTTAAATTTTGAAAGACACTACATCAAACAGGGTATCTATTTCTAGATATTGGAAGTAGCAGGGATGAGAAACTATCTGTAAAAAAATGCAGATCATAAATCTTCATAACTTCTCCTTACTCAAACACCCATGGGGAAACCAGGAACTGTACAATGTTTGGGATATTTGGGACTTTTTACAAGAGTAGAGGAAAGGATAGCTGGTGTTTGACTGAATTTGTTCCTATGCCTGTTTCAGAAGGTAAATACCAGGACTGCAATTGCAAAGAGCACTGGCAGTCACAAATGTTGAAGTACAAAATTGTACCTCAATGACATTGATCTGTGGGAGATGTTTATTTATTACCTGAACCCATTGTTATTTGTGCTGTAACCACAATCAAACCATAAGATCTGATTATTATTTACTTAAAGATGATAAAGTCATATGAAGGAGTGGCTTTGACCCTGCTTGATGAGTATTGGACTCTTGTATTAATATTCCAAAACCAGTTTAGTTATAAATGTACTCAATGAGCTTCAAAGAAAAGAAGTTTAGGGGAACATCATTAAGCTGGTATTTCTTTCCTCCTTTTCCTATCTTGCCCTACTGAATTCTTGTCTTGTCTGTGTTTCAAGATGCTGACAATGTTTGTGGAACCTGCTTTTGGATTTCAGAGATTTCAGTTTCATGTTATGAAGTTACTTTTATGAAACATGTTTTTTCATGTTAATGTCCACCTAATAAAAATTTCTTATATGTAATAGAATGATGCAAGATCTCTTTCTCTGCAGTTGAGAGAATATAATAAGAGAATTTAATTGCTGAAGGATGAGGTTTTCTCCATGCCTGCTGTAAAAGAGGTTAGAATAATGTAAAATTACTTAAGTAATTATTAGGAAAAGGGCATTAGAGAAGGGATAAAAAGACACAGGGAATGGTTTGGGAAGAAAACAAGGAAAATACAGAAAGGCTTTCCTAGTGATGGAGATGAGAACTCCCCAAGACAAAGAAAATGAAATCAGGAGTCATTCAGAATACGTACAATAAAAAATGCAGGAGGAGATTTTTGCATAACTGAAAATAACCGAGGTCCCAGCCCAGGAACAAGAATTAAGAGAAAGATGCAACAAGACAATGTTGCAGTTACAAAATTTCTTATAACAAAAAGTAAAAAAATGAAGATTTTAATTTTACTGTTTATGTTCCAGCTTATATTATACACTATTCCTTTCAAACACCCATTAAAACCTGGTTTTAGACCTGGATCTGGAAATCTGTCAAAATGTGTCCCAAGATCAGTTAGAATGTGTCAATAATTCAGGCTCTTGGGATTACCTAACTCACAAAGTGTCCATGCCTAGGAAACATCCCAGAGAAGACAAGAAGTGACACCAGAAGTGCTGCAGGCAGGGATGTAAGGCATGGAGCATCATTATGACTCAGAAGAAGTGAACTGACCATTCTTTGTGTCAAACTCACAGAAAGAGAAGGAAGAGCTGAGTGCAAACATAAACAGGGAAAAATCTCTCTCTCCTGTCTTTTCTGTTGAGTGACAGTATTGTTCAATCTTGTTGGAGACACCAGCTCTCTAAATTTAGTCAAGCATTTTGAGGAGTATATTTTATGTCTTCTCCCCCCCAAAAAAGAGAAAGACAAAAATTTAATTTAAAAATTAAATTTTAAAAATCCAACCTTTTTTAACAGAACACAATTTAGACCTGTCAGGAGGAGGAATCAGGTACTTGCTGTTTGCATTATCCAAACTGGATTTCAGTCAAATCTGTGAACAGTGATTACTATTGCTCAATTTGAATCTAAAATCGGTAAGTCTGCTGAACTTCCTAGCAAAACTTACATAAAGAGAGAATATATTTTTTCCAGGACCAATATACATGATGAAAACCTGGAATATTTCATTGCCTGCCAGTAGTTGATATTTGGAATAGAAATATCAAACTTCTACATAGAAGAAAAATCTTATAAATAGACTTCAAGAACAAAAATCTATATTAAATGTGAACTTGCTAATCAGAACGAATGTGAAAATAAAGCACTAGTAGACTAGTAGGGATAAGCAATAAAATATCTAGTGCCATCTGGAGAGATTTCCACTCCCCTGGGAAAAACTTATAACATGGATTTCCTTGGAAGTCTATAGTTTTTAATGTCCAGTGAGTGATGGAATTTAATTCCCAGGCTTGTCTTTTGAATTTATTCTGTAGATAATCCTTTAGGCATCCTGGACTGAGAAGTCAAGTATAAAGTGTTACTTGTGAAAGATGTTCTTCCAGCTGTGACTGGGTGTGTCTATTGTTTATTGATTCTGTTTTTTTTATTGTGGTGCATCATATTTGATAGAGTTCATCCATTTAATTTCTAGAAAAGTTTTTAATTAACTGGATATGATAGATTGTATTTTGGAATGCTTATATGTAGGATCATGGGTTTTCATCCTCCAGCATTTGGGGATCTTCAACAAGATTTTTTTTCTGTTGATGGATTCAACACTAGTGGAAGTGGGGAATTATAGTTTGTAGTTAATGAAATTATTTTCCATGTAGGTTTCAGTGCACCATGGCAATAAGGTAATCTTGAATTTAAGAGAGAAATTTATGCTACAAAAACATACAATCTACTGTAACACTCTAATTTGTTTTGAGATATAGGTGCTGTAAAGACTGGTATTAGATTGTGACAGTGAGCACCAACAGAAAAAAATATGTCCAAATTTAAGAGAGGTTCTTTATTTATTGTTAAAAGCATCAGAAATGTCAAGAAAACTGAACTTTTCTATCTGAAATGTGGTGATCCAGAGACAAGAGTTTTGATCTTTGGTGTTTAAGACCATGATAGAATGAGCTCTCTTGGTTTCTGTCAAATGTTGTATCTCTGAAATTTCAGTTTTCTTACTCATATTCAGAAACTGCTTGTGAATTGTAGTAAGTTTTATCTATTTTATAACTAAGGTTCAGACTGCTTCCTGGACAGTCACCCATTGTTCCTTTTAATGTAGTTCCAGAAAAAAAAAAAAAAAAGTTATGTGCTGCTTATGGAAACTGTGTGCACTAAATGCAATATTTTAATGGATGTTGCTACAGTTAGAAATTTTTTTTGAACAAAATTTATACTTTCAGATTAAAGCTAATGGCTAGTTGTGCACTCAGCATATGGTTTTCACAAAGTGCTGACAAAACTCTCCTCCCTCTAAAGGAAATATGAGTGTTTCTGCAGACTTCAGCAGGAGCACACTAAGACAAAGAAGAGGACTACAGCAGTAACTAAGGTGCTGTCCTTCTTAACAGATGAGACACAGTGCTATGACAAAGAAAATCCATTCTGCAGAATTACTGTACAAATTAGGCTTGTGCTTATGGCTTATAAAAATAAGACTCTCAGCAGGTGATTTAGCACAGGTGAAGCCAAGGTGGGGATGTAAGCAGGGCTGAACCCTCTCTGCATGAAAGCCATGAACACAGTACAAGTTTGTTATTCACCTGACAGCTGCTCCATGTTGTAGAACAGTGATGTCATTTTTTTCTCTTGTAGCTGTAAGTAAAAATTAGAATACCAGCAAAAACAAATGCTGCCAGTATGGTTGTAAGGCTTGTCAGAAAAGAGGAGAGCAAGCAAAACTGCATGTAGGCATCAAAATCTGTGCCAGCATTCCACAATAAACAGTGAGAAATGGTTGTATAGAAATAGAGGCTTACAAGAGATGCATTGCTTTAGTGTAAAATGTCTATTTGCTGTTTTGTACCCTATGAAAGACAGAAAATAATTTAGTAAGTCTACACAGAAAGTTTTTATCATTCTGTTTGGATCTTCTAGAAATCTGTAGAGCCACTCAGGTAGTATTAAACAGAAAAAACCCATGCTTATCTGTGAGAACTGCCTGGACAATGAGCTATTGTAGAAGTCAGTCTGTGGTCCAGGCTCACTGTAGTCAGTTGCACTCCTCGTCCTTTTTCCTAAAGAAATTAGAGCTGCTCCTTCTCCTCTTCCCTCTCCTTCCTTTCCTCTTCCTTATTCCTGAGTCAAACCCACATTCTGTTGGCAGCTACTGCTCCTTTCTCACTTCACTTTTAGAGCTGCCCTTTTATTTACTATAAGTGAGCAGGAAAAACCCTTTGTATTTCTCAGGGTTTGTGTTCCTTTTATAATATGATCTACTATTAATAATACATGGAGGGCTTATTTAAAATATCAACTCATCTACTGGAAAAAGAAAACAGCAGCTTCAAACTGTTCCCCAGCTGAAACTAGGAATTTAACTACAGCAATAAACTGCAAGAAAATAATTCTCACAAGTCATAGGGGTTATTCACAAGGCAGAGGCTAATCAGGCCTCAGTACCAAAACAGAGACACTAATTGCCTGATTTTCAGTGTCACTGGACACCCACACCTCCTACTGAAGTGTACATTGTGGGCAGAGGAACAGGATAATAAGAATGTATAGTTTAGTTTCCTGTTAGGATGCAGAATTCAAGGGAAAATGTACAACAGCAGATAACTGTAGCAGAAATAGTTTATCCCCAGTGTACTGTGAGCTTGCCATTTTAATTCCTGTTTGCAAAAGTGTTTAAAATTTATAATGTTTAATGCCTAATACTTGTTGGTAGAGTGGGCTCAGCAAAACAATGTTAAAATTAAAGTGTAAACCAACATAATGTAAGCTATAAGTCATATATAAGAAAATGACAAATAACCCAGCTCAGATTTTGAGAATGCCCTGTGATAAAGCTGCATAAAAATTTCCATGGAAACACAGACAGTTGGCCTTTTAACAAATAATCCATATGTTGAAATATCAGCATGTCAGGTTTTTTTAAATGGACAAATGAATGAAGATTAGGTTCGGTTTGTGCACAATAAAATAGAATTGCCCTGGATTCCACAAACAAATTGCTGCAAGTAATTCATTGTTGTTTCCTACTGTATAATAAAACTCTAATAATTTTCCAGTCATTACAATGAAGTGATAGTTCCAATTTTTTTTGTTTCTTCTTTTTCATGTCCTTTTGCAGTAATAGCTATTGAAATGTTGGTTTATTTTAATTAAAAACTGGTTTGTACAATATTTTTTTTTTTTACTAGTGCAGCAAAGTCTGGCTTAGTTTGTTGGATACCTTTAGATATAAATATGTTTCAAGGCAAATGAAAAGCAATATTCAGTCCAATTGCAGTAAACAGTTTTAATGTTTAAGGAAATTTTTAAATCACAATACTGAATGGCACTGTATTGGTATACAGGTACCTGACTGATGCCAAAAGTAAGGTGCTGGAGAATATATAAGGAAAAAGAAATCCTGTTTCCAGACATTAAGAACCTCAGCTACTTTTTAAATACATTGTCACAAACCAGGAAACAGGTAGGGGGCAGGCACTGCTATTTGTGCTCTAGCTGAAGGTGCTAAATTTTTCTAGATCTACACAAGCAATTTTCTATAGCTAATGCTAATTTTTAGGAAGGAGGAAACACTTTAAACCATTATTAAGCAGTTTTTGAAATTCTGGGAAAGGAAGAAAATGGAAAAGAGGGAAGGGAATGAAAAGTGGGAAGAGGGAAGACAAAAGAAAAAAAGAAAAAGAGACAGTAAAATTAATTTTACATTCCAATACCATCTAAATATTGGTCATAGTCCACCACCTGTAATTTTACAATTTATTCAAGATTATATCTGTATAGATATGTTATTAGAATTTTTTTTTTTTTTTTTTTTTTTTGCATTCCTCAATTTAAAAATCATAGAAAATTAAGAGACTCTCACATTCTGTCAAAACTACATACCTGGTAACACAGAAAACAGGGAAAGAAACTAAAAATACTAGAAAGGGAGAGCTATACCTAATTCATGCATTCTGTAAGTGAATTAATAGCATTTTTCCAAAAGATTGGAAAATCACATATATCACATTTTCAGAAAAAAAGATGCCTCTTTTGCCCCACAGATAGCTGTGAATGCATCAGAATTGAATATGGTCTGTCTCTGTCCCTTCTGCACTGCAGAATTTACTGGAAATTCTCAACATTCTTTTTGAAGTTCCTCTCATCCAAGGATGTAAGATGGCTGCAGAATTTGCTATCTAATCCTACACTCAAGGTTACAGAATTATTCTCAGTCTGTTTATTTGCTGTTGGAATTAGATGATTTTGTGAGCAGAGACTATGAATCTGGTTAGAAAGAGATTGAATAAAACACAAATGTCTGTTGAAAGACAAATGTATGAAAGAACCTTCTGCATAGATAACCTGAAGGCAACATGCTTCTAAATAAAGAACTTATGAGTAAAAACATGCATTGCTTCCTGCTTTCCATGTGCAGGGGACACAATTTTGAAGGAACTGAGGTTTTTCATAGTTCAAACTCTACTGTTATTGCACCCAATTAATTTTTTTTTTTTTAATTCTAACTTACAACTTTAAGGCTAAAACTTCTTTGGAATGGTGCCTAATAGCATTTGTTTTCAACAAAAGCATCAGGATATATTAGGAAGTCAAGAAAACCATCATTTAGTGTTAGTATCATAAATAATGCATAAAAAGAGCTAAAGGTAATGAAGGTATAATTCATGGGTTTGGTGGGTTTATTTTTTTAAATGTCTGAAAACTTAGTCGGCTATAAAGCAGAAAAATACATTGTGGGAACAAACAATATTATCTATTTTGCCCTAATTACAGCCCTGAAGTGGACATATGCAACATATTCTCAGGCAAGTAAACTGAGCAGCTCAAAGGTTTGTTTAAACATGTAGTGCTCATGAGTGATAAATTGTAGGACAGAAATTTTGTGATTTTACAGAAAAATAGAGTTTGGTGTGTTGAAAAAAGATTCATATTAGGAAAAAAACCCAGGTTTTCAGAAAGTTGCTACCCACTTTAAAATATTTTTTTTTTGTTGAAGCACAGAACAAAAGATTATATCTTTTTAGGACATATCATAGCTTTGAAATTCTGGGGTTTTTAATGGTGAAACAGAACAAACAGTGATTTCCCTATCTAGGTTCGAAACCTTTTGCTATTATTTTCCTTCAAGCTTAATATTTAATTTTAGCACACATTATTAATACACATCAAGGAGTACTTGCTTAAACTCTTTTGAAGACATGAGTTAGTTGTAGGAGAGACCACTCTAAGGGTTCCAGAGGGACTATTTGAGTTTTGTCTGCTTAACAGTGCTGTTTTTGTTCTATGGATCCTGCTCTTCAGGGGAATGACAAAATGAAGATGAGGGCATCTTAGCCTTGATCACTTTTTCTCTTCCCCATCTCCATCTCCAGGAATGTAGAAGGAGGCAGGGAAACCCACTGAATAGAAGGAGGCACAGCCTGTAGGAATGGCCTTCCCATCACCTCCCCATTGGCAGTACTCAACACATTTCAGGTGGAAGATGGGCAGGACCTGCACTCTACAAACAAACTTTGTCCTTACTCTTTACCTTACAGTTATGTCCTCCTCATATTAAAAGTGTGTGCTGTAACTCCACAACCATTTTTATTCCCTGAAAAAGGAAACGTTTTGGCACACCTATTTTTTAAATCAGTGTTTATTCTTCAGCAGAGCTCTGAGCAGTAAAATTTCATGCATTTTCATAAAACCCACCAAAAATTACTGTAAATTAGCATCACACAATACCTCTATGACCAAGTTACATGTATGAGAAAGGTGTTTTAAAGAAGCTCACAGAGTTATACAATGTGTTCACTGTAACCAAAGGAGAAAGAGCTACTTGACCTTTAACTTATCAATAGAATTGGCTTGGCCAGCTTGCCTTGCTGAACAAATAACCTGAGAAATGTTTCAACTCTAAGGTGTACTCTTTCTTGTAAGTGAGACATTCCTTGTGAGGCTGACAAAAAGTGCATCACCTGGCCACTTGGATTGTCTTGGCTACTGGACAGTAAATCAGGAGTAAATGGCTTTGCAAGGAAATCTTCAAGAAGTCTAGGAACAATCTACCACTAAAGAATTGTACTATTGAAATTGATACCTTTTTATTAGATCTGTCAATGACTGATCAGTACAGTGTGTAAACCACTGATTTCCATTTAATATCTTTGCTTCAGTAAAACCTTCCAAGCAACATATTTTTTCCCCAGAAAGTAGAAGTCAGGTGTCTAAAAGTTTGCTTTACCAGAAATTAGTATTTTTTTTTTTTCCCATTGGTTGAAGGAAAATTTTGCAGATGATGTCTGCATTAAAACTGTAGCAGCTTTAGGAATTCAGGCCAGGAGCCTTGCACCAAGTTCATTTAATTAATTATTTATTTTGTCCTAGAAAGAAAGGAGAAGCAGCTTTTTATTATATATTTCTGCTTATTTAATAAATAAGATGCCTAAGTAGAAGAACATAGTTTCCAATTTGTCTGTCTTTAGCCAGAGTAGAGTTCAAAATAAATCTCCTGCATCTGAGATTTCCCCAAAATACTCACCTCTGCACCTTAGGGTAGAAGGAAAATGAAAAATTGGAACATTTTTTTCTCAGTGTTTCTTGTGAACAGAGTTCCACTGTGCAGAAGAGATATTTTGGGTTACAGGCAGTATGTACAAGCAGGACCATAACTTTTAACTGAATGATCTTTTTCTGATACCTGCACTTGGGGAACTTTCTGCTATTATTTTTAAAAGTTGTCAAATACTGTGTTGCATTGCATCATCACAGTATGTGGTATGTATGAATTGCTTTATTTCTTAAAAAAAACTGAGTCATGCTAATTAAAATATAAACAAATAAATGAAAACAACAAACAAACAAAAACATTCCAAACAACTAAAATGCCCTTTCAGTAATTTGGGTACTTGGTTTATGATGTAAGCATCCAGATTCTTCAGGATGGTTAAGGACTCCTGTATCCAAGCATTTCATTTGGCACTTCTGTAATGGAGAACAGAAATGTTGAGAAAAATTATATTATTATCTAGTCATTGTACTCACATAAAAAGGACAAAGCACTCAGTAAAATTTTAAATTTAGTTTCTGAAAATCCAGTTTGAGGAAAAAAATCAAAGCATGTTGCATGTTACTTCCCAGTAAAATTATTGAGAACTTTGACCTCAACGTCAACACAGACAAAGAGTCATTGATTGTTTCCTAGGATGACATCTACAGGTCTGTGTAAAAAAATGCCATGAGATGTAGATCTTTTTAGGAGGAAGGTAGACTGGCTGTGACTTGCCACTATTTTCTGTGGCAAAGATGTAAATTAAATTTGGAAAAATTCCTTTCAATTTCATCAGCTGTTAATGTGATATGCTGTCCCTCTTCATCCACACTGCAGACAGAATTAAGATTGTTTTGTAATAGCTCCAGAAGCTTGAATGTTAAAGTCAACCAATAAATTTCTGCAACTGAAGCTGATACAAATTATTACTTTTTCCAGCACAGAATACATTACAAATAACTCTTATCTCTAGGCAAATATTTCTTATGTATCAGAAACAGACAGCTTCCTAAAGAAATTTCCCTTAATTTTTGTAAAACAATATGTGCTGTACCCTCAACCTAACCTCTTCTTTTCAGTTTGGCTTTGTCAGAAAGAATTATTGACATTCTTGGAGACAGGCAATATTCACAGAATATACAGTAGTGTTTACTTTAAAAAATGAGACTGTTCAATCAAAGAAGGTAGACAGCTAGGACTTTCATCTAAGCCAAAGTCATCTCAATGGGAACTTGCCTGCCGTGCAATGCTCTATATTCTAAATTGTTACCATGCTGTGCCTGTCTTCTTATTTTTAGGTAACAGATGCAGCTCATTGCTTGGAATACAATTTACAGATTTTTATAATAGAGGTATGAATTATTAATCTGTCTTTCAGTTGTAACTTTTTGTGTATTGTAGCTTAGTAAATAATGATAAGCAAGAAATCAACAAGAACACTATGGTGTGTTTCCTAAAATCAAATAGGTACAAGAACAGAGTTAGTGCCTAGACAGGGTGTAGGTTTAGTGACCACTGCAAATGTATTTGCTGCCTCATATGAGCAAAGTATTTTGCTGGAAAAAAAAATTAGTCTTAAAACCTTCAATATATCTAAAAGATTCAGAATAATTCAAGTAGTGTTTACTGGAATTCTTAGTGCTTTGTTGGTCTGCTCAGCCTGGAGAAGAGGAGATTGAGGGGAGACCTCACTGCAGTTACAACTTCCTTGGCTGGCAGAGGAGGGGCAGGCACTGATCTCTGGAGGTATAGTTTCAATATAGGAAAATATTCTTCAGCCAGAGGGCAGTTGGGCACTGGAACAGCTCCCCAGGGAAGTGGACACAGCACCAGTCAGACAGAGTTCAGTGAATTTTTGGACAATGCACTCAGGCACATGGTGTGACTCTTGGGGATGATCTGTGCAGGGCCAGGTGTTAGACTATATTATCCCTGTGTGTCCCTTCCAATTCAGCTTATTCTGTGATTCAGTGATTTTTATAAAAAATAAAATCGTGTCCTTAAAACCATTAGAAGAGATCTGATTGTGAAATTTTTTAAATTATATATAGATTTGATATATACATACATACATATATATAAATAAAAACAAAAAATGTCTTAATGTATGACAAAGAAATATAGCTGGATTTTTTTTTTGCTACCAGAGGTAATTTACAAAAACAAGGAGATGAAAGAAACAAAGACTTCTCAGCGATTTTCTCTCAGCATCTTAGACCTCACTATTAAATAAACAGTTGAATGTGTTTTTTATTAAAATAACTTTAGCTAATATAGCTTAAGGCTAATATTTGCTTTCTGTTCCGTAGCACTTAAGGTTCCAGAATTCACCATGGTGTTATTTTGTCATTTGAAATTCATTTTCTATTTCCATGTAATCTACTCCATTTTCTGTAATGGGTAAGGTCAAAATAACAAAAAAAATTTTATTAACCTCACTATGAATGGAAGAGAAGTAATTGCCCCACTATTTTAACCATTGAGTACATAATCAGTATTTTTTATATTTTGTAGAATTTTAATATCCTTTAATAATCTCTTGGTACATAACAACATTATAATTTTGTAGTATTTTTATAAACTATGATATTAATATAGGTTGATGAGTAATGCAACTTTTGTGCAGTTGAACACCCCCTATCTTTAAAACATGGTTGTCTAACTTTAGTAGACAGAATATTCATAGAGACCATCATCATATTTTTAAAACACTTATCATTGGACTAAATTTTAACTTGTGACCCTGAAGTAATTTTAACTCCTAATACATGCCTAACACCATATGGGAATGAAAATAATTATTAAATTAGCAAAGTGAAAATTGGTACATTCAACTGAGTCTTCCTGAAGCCAAATTTTCAATAATTATGGGAAAAAAATTATAAGCCCAAAGTTTCTATACCAAGAGGACATAAAAGATAATCATGGGGACAAGGTACAATGACAGAACTATACCCAACTATGTATTTATAAATTAAGGCTTATAAAATAATGCATATTAAGCAGTAAGTAAAGTGGTGCTAAAGTCTTTAAAATCTCATCTGTCCTTTTCCCTGTCTTATACTACTGGTAATATTAACAAAAAAAAAGATGACATTGTTTTTAATGACCCTGAAAATATCTGTTATTTAGAGAACTTCAGCTCATATGTATCCCCATAGCAAATAAATACTCATTCTTAGATTTCTGTCTTCAGGCAAGGACCTTTCAAAGCTGTTTTGCATTTTATTCATTTCACACCAAATGCATCTGGTATTCTTTTCTATTATGTGGGGTTAGAACTGCTTGAATACCACTGTAACTTTAGAATTCAGATATGCACTCATGAGTTTGGGTACAATGTTTGCATACAATCCTCTCAGGATGTGCCTATGAATTTCAGTGTATTAGAAAGGCTCAGAGCAAGGTATGGATTTTCTGCATGATGCTTCCTCACTTTCTCTTGCAAACCTTTACTAGCAAATTTTGTACCCTCATTAAGCACTAAGAGTAGCAAACTGTGGATACAGAAGGAACTAACTGAATCTAATTAGCATGGCAGTAGATGTATTGAAACCCATGAAATCTCTCTCTTCCATAGTTTTTTTTTTACTCTTGTCATCATTAGCTTAAGGTTTGGTCAGTAGAGAATGGTCCAGATTCCTCAATAATCACAGCTCCATGAAGACAGCAGCACTCTGCCCTCACCAATACCATTTGGCAGATTGTGCCACATGCTTTGTCATAAAATGGAATGAAGTCTTGGCAGAGCTATTTATTTCAGCTCTCTGTACTCAAAGACTGTCTTTATAAAAGTAATCCACAAACATTGCAGAATCAGAGTCACAGTCACAGGCAGGGTAAGGCTGGAAGGGATCACAGTGGGTCATCTTGTCCAACCTCTCTGCTCAAGCAGGGTCATCCTACAGCTCATTGCACAGGGTTGTGCCCAGATAGTTCTGGAATATCTCCAGAAAGGGACACTCCACAACCTCTCAGGACAATCTGTTCCAGTGCTCGGTCATTTATACAGGGAAGTTCTTCCTTATGTTCAGGTGGAGCATCCTGTTCATCAGTTTCTGCTCACTGCCTCTTGTCCTATTGCTCAGCACCACTGAGCAGAGCCTGGCTCCATCCTCTTGGCACCCTCCCTTCAGATACTGACAGACGTTGATGGTCACCTCTCAGTTGTCACTTCCGAAGGCTGAACAGCCTCAAATTAGCCTTTCTTAGTAAGAGAGATACTCCAGTCCCCTCATCATCTTCATTGCTCTCTGCTGGACCTGCTCCATGTTCTCCATGTCTCTCCTGTACTGAGCAGCCCAGAACTGGGCACAGCACTCCAGCTGTGTCCTCACCAGGGCAGAGTAGAAGGGCAGGATCACATTCCTTGATCTGCTGGAATGTTCTTCCTAATGCACCCCAGGTCACCCTTGGCCTCTTGGCCACAAGGTCACACTGCTGGCTCATGGACAGCTTGGTGTCCACCAGGATCCCCAGAGTGCTCTCTGCACAGCTGCTTTCCAGCAGCTCAGGTCCAGCCTGTCTGGTGCCTGGGGTTATTCCTCCCCAGGTGAAGGACTCTGCATTTGTCCTTGTTGACCTTTAGTAGATTCCTCTCTGCCCACCTCTCCAACCTCTCAAGGTCTGAAGGGCTGCACAGCCCTCTGGGTTATTGGCCACCCCTCCCAGCTTTGTGTCATCAGCCAACTTGCTGAGGAAACATCTGCCCCTTCATCTAAGTTCAAGGATAATCTAAATACTGGACCCAGCATTGAACCTTGGAGGACATCATCATCAGTAACAGGCCTTCAACTAGACCCTGTGCCACTGATTATGACCCCCTGGGATTCAACCAAATTTCAACCCATCTCACTGCTCACTCATCCAGCCCACATTTTCTGAGTTTGTCCCTGACAATACTGTGAGAGCCAAAAATCTTGAATCTTCAGCTGGCCACTGTCTGAAGTCTGTGTTGTGGTGATGAAGTTCTATAAAATAGATTTAATGAATATTTAAAACACAGAACTTCTCTGATTATTCACAAGCAAGCACTGAATTCATATGGATGCCGCAAGCATGAGCATGAGACTCTAAGTAAAATAAAGACACCAGGCTGTCCTCTATGCCCTGGAACTAGTCCCACACAGAATCTGACTAGAAATGCCCTTGAGAAATGCCCCTGAATCTGTTTAGGAATAGCCCTGAGAATCTGGTCACAGATGCCCTTGCACCAAGGTTTCAATTTAAAGCTGCCCTCATTTAAATAATCACAGTGAGCAGCAGCACTACAGACTTCCTTCTGATTTCACAAACAAATGAAAATACCCTAAAAATACAGAAGCAGCTTTTTTTTTCCTTTTTTTTTCTCCTCTAGCTTATTTTGTTTTAATGCAGTTTAGTACTTGTCATGAAACACAGGTTTTTCTAAGAAGATGAAAGAGCCCTAAGACCTTTCTAATCAAGACCTAATTGTTACTTTCAGCACAGAAAAGGAGCTCTCCAATTTATCTATTGATCTACCAGCATTAAACAATGAAGAAAATACTTTCCCATAATCATCTCCTTCACTGGAATCATTACACTTAGCCTCATCAAGATTCTTTGCAAGATTTTGTGATTTTGCAGAGGGATGTGACAATAGTAGGTCCCCAACCAGACATTTCATTAAAAATATACATGAAATATAAACAAAAATTGCCTTAAAATCTACACCAGAAAAAGCAAGAAATGATGCAGAGAAGATTCTAATTACTCTCATCTTCAGCAGGCTGCAGATGAAAGCAGAAGCAGCCTCTGTTTGTGATACATAGCTGCTCTGCTCCTGCTCTTTCCTTTGAGAAAAACTTAGCTCTCAGATTGAATACACCAGCCAACCAAGTACCTACCAAATATTGCTTTTTTACACCAGCTTTTTTCCTTTCTTAATTGTCCGCAATATTTCACCTATCAATACCCTGAATTTCCTCAGAGATAGAAAGAAACAATCTAGACAGCCTCTTCCCCCACAGTAAAAATAGTAACCTCACTGTGCCATTAAGAAACCAGAGCCCTATTTATTCATTTCACACTTGCTTTCTGGAGGAGACTGGCTTGTTTCTGTCCCTGGAGGAAGTGCCTGGTATGAGGTTTGAAACGTCAGGGATAATTAAGACAAACTGTGCTTTTTTGCCCCAACAAAGGAAATATATCCCTTAAAATAACTCCCTACTGAAATCTCTGAACAAAAACCAGCCCAGCACTGTTGAGGTAGCTTACAATGCTAAATCAATTGTCAGCATTAGCAAGGCTCTGAACTGGAGCATCTTGCAGTTTCATTGCAATCCAGCAGCTACTGTGTTACCAGCAGGTAAAAGTACAAATACAATGCTGAATAGTCAGATATGAAAGCATTGGTAAGGGGATCAAATAAAAAGACACATAACAAAGATGTTTATGTCTCAGAAACGGAAAATATAATTACTGTAAGGTCAAAATTTAGAGATCAGAGAAATTCAATAACATTTTTCATTCAGCCATTTTAGTGTCAGCAGTCTTTAAGCAGTGTTGGAGTTCATGTTCACTCAAGAATTGAGCAAAATTGCTGTATTCTGTACAGCTGGTTCCCCACTACACTCTAAAAACCTCCCTAAGAAACACTGAGCAGATTTATCTGCCAAGGTCAACTGGTGTCAGACCTTGGTTTCATGTCAGCTCATCGAGTTTTAAGACAGGAAGGTAGGAATTTTTTTTTTTTTTATATATAATCCATCTAATCCATATTCAGGATACTGAATTAGCCTAAACATCTCATTTTTTGGAAATAAGTTTTCCATTACACTGGGTTATTACAGTGACTTTAATTTGTCAGTGCTTTATTTTTCAACAATAATTCAATAGATTTTGGATTCTAGGTTCTGAAATCTTTTGGGTATAACCAGTGCAATTTAATCCCCTACAATTTTGTTAAGCAATTATGTTATGTAGTTTCCCTTTCTTTCTTTCTTTCTTTCTTTCTTTCTTTCTTTCTTTCTTTCTTTCTTTCTTTCTTTCTTTCTTTCAATTTTTTTTTCATGTTTTAAGCTCCTTTTTAAAATAAAAATAACACAGTAATGAATTCTAGAGTTTTTGTTGCTCTCATACTTTTTCTTATGAAGTAATGGTACTTAGCCCAAATAAAAAATTGATGATTGATTTCTTTGTAAAACAGCTTTTCTGAGATATAACATATTATTTATTATCATGGAAAATGTCATTTAGAAACACAAGTTTCCTTTTCAGTTCTTGTAAGATACAACAGAATAACATGCAACATGACCATAGATAGTATGATAAAAACTGTGATTATTACATGGACACTAGAAGTTCATAATTTTCAGGTCTGTCTCATCAGACCACTTTCATGCAAAGCACATGGAAACATGATGGAAAGCTCTGTTAAATTGTTGTAGTGAAACCATGATATCATGTTTTGTAATTGTACTGGCATAAAGGACTTTTAAAAAAGGTATTGATATTGAATGTTTCTCTGTTGAATGTTTCCTTCCAGCAACTTTTGTTGCCACTGTGGATGTTGAAACTCCCTCTGAGTTTCCAGAGGGTGTTAGGAACCACAGCAGCAACAGCACTGTGCTTAGGCACTAATCTAGAAAAGCTGGTAGGAAAATATTGGAAAAAGTGGTCCCTCTCCAGAATCTCTTTCCTTTAAAACACAGGGTTCTTTGCCAGGGAAGCTGACAGAGCTGTTTTGTCTCCACCTTTTTTGATTGTACTATAGCTACCTAAGACAAGGGAACCAGGGATCAGTACACTTCTCTAACATTATTTAACAAAAAAACAGTGACATGAGAACAGAATTTCTGAGTTCCATTTTGTTCTTTAAGAGTCTCATATATTCCCTGCAACTGAAATACACCAATCTTTGGAGCTGGAACTGAAACAAGGATGCTCTTCCCAGGTGATAAGACCCTCTGATTCTTATTGACATCTTCTAGTTCCACACAGGTTTTCAAATATTCCATGTAAAGCAGAAACACTTCAGTATGAAGATTTTTACAGGTTCCTTGCCTCACATGCAAGAATAGCCTTTTTTTGTAAGGTGGGTGGTATTGCTCCCTTTTCTTTCAAGTAGGAGGGACAGATGAGGAGGAGAGCTGATCCTAACCCTTCACATCTTGTCAGGCCATTTTACTCTTCCCTTTATAGAATGAGTGGGACATTACAACCTCCATTACTTTCCATCAGCAGTTATGTTTTAAGAAGAAGAATGGATCTGACAGCTCTCAGGCCAGACATGCTGAGAAGATACCAGGTGGAACAGACCCCTTCTCGTACAAAGACATCCAAATTGTGAATGCTAGTGAAATTTGGATATGCTCAAACTTCCATTGCTCAATTAGGCGAAGCTTTAGGCATTTAAAGACTTCTCCTAAAGTAGAATTGTAGGACATAGAACACCCAAAGGTATAACACAGGAATGCCTTTGGACATTAAATCCTTTACAGTGGGATGGCACCTGAACAAGCATTGATCATTTTTGCATTTAATTCCATTCCAATATTATATGAGGTATCTTAGTCCATCAGTTTATTTGGCCCCAAATAACTTTGTACTTGATGTCTTCAATCCTAAAACTCTGATCTTGCCAGAGTTGTTGGCATCAGAAAAGTTTATTTAGGAGCTAAAGACTTTAAAGCATCCTACTACCATCATAGCAAAGACTGCCTTAGGTAAAGCAATAGTGCCAGAACCTGAAATTGTCTTAAGTGCCTTTAGAGCTCTTCAGGCTTCATATATTTACCTACTTTCCTTATCTGAAGCACTTCCAAATCACGCCATGTTTAAGAAATTGAAATCATGACAGCTCTACAAATTCATATTAATACTTCCCCCTAAAATACCTAGAATGCCATTAGCTGATATAGTGACACTCACACATCCTGCCATAGCTGTTCTAGGATGGCTCAGATAAAAAAGTAAAAAGCTCTTGAAATTAGCAAATGTTTCTTTCATGTCTGACCATTTCATGTCTGTGTTGTGGCACCTACAAATTGTGCTGGAAAGAGAAGTAATTTGGAATCTGACTCTGCATGAGAAATAGAAATGCTCAGCTAAGATAAGAAGTCTGGCTTTAGTGCTCATGTTGGCATTAGCAATAAGTAGTATTTCCAGCAATATAAAGGGAGAAAGCTTTAGTACAGTCCTGGGAATCATATGACTATGATGAGGTCTTTCCCCTTACCTGCTGAATACAGCTGACAGTTACCAGATGTGAGCAGACAAAATTTTAAAAATACCTTAAAAAATGCAAGAAAAGAAAATCAATTATGAAGAAACACTTTTAAGGAAGAAAATCTTTTGTGATATTGTCTTACTCAGAGAAATTCCTTATTCCAAAACACGAGAGCTAGTGAGCAAACAGCTGGCATCTTTGGAACAGATACAAGCAGTAGCTGCAGACATCAGCCAGCCTCTATCATAGACTTAAGGACAGAATTGCTTATATCTGACACAGGAAGGAGAAAAAGTCATAAAAGAATGAACTAATTGACACATGACTGTATTAAGAATGGCCACAGTTCAAGTACAGGTCGTGAATGTTCTTATTCAAAGAGGACAGCAGGAAGAAAATGGTGTTTCAGAGGGAGAGATGTCCCTGTGGGAAAGCCAGTAATTCTTTGAACTGTCAGACTTACCTTGCAAGCTCCACACAGATTCAGATGAAGCTATGAATGCACCAGTGCTTGATGGATAATTCCAGGATAACACTGTTCTCTTTGCCAATGCACATTCTTTAATGTCTTGGCAGCTCACAATGGCTCTTTCTAGCAAGTCCTGCTTCATGTAGCTCACTTTTAGAAAATTCTTATGAAAATCTGCCTGCCAAGATCCAAAATGTATTCTCTCTGGTATTATCATAACTTTCTGGAACAGACTGTCTGATGGCACTGGAACAATTTATTCAAGCCGAGAACATTGCCCAAAATTTACCCCAAGACAAAATCTCATTAAAAGTATGTTATGAATGAAATTATTTATCCCCTACCTGAGAATAAATAAATAAAGAATTAAGATATTGACATTATCCTAAAATCAAATATTATGAGCACAGGACTTCTTGATTTAAGACTAAACTTGAAAAATCTAGTGTAAGAAAAGTACTGTGACAGTTGAAAAATGTTAATTTTGCCAAAATATCATTGCAGACTTTATATGAATTTTTTTTTGCTATTGGACTCAACATTAAATTAAAGCATGCTATTGCCTCATTCTTCTGTATTAAATACAATCAAAGATTTTTTTTTTAATGGGAAAATCTTCCTGTGTAGAACAAAATTCGTCAGTTTAAATTATTAAAAATCTGTCCCTGGGGTTTGCTCCAAACAGTTTGAATATGGTGGTCAAACTTTTTTAAGGGTGAGGAAGTATGAAGTGCATTGTATTTCACAAGATTTTCATGCACATTTTCAGGTATATATATATATATATATGTATATAAACAGTTGGTCTCACAAAAGTGTAAAAATATGTCTAAATGCAAAGATTTGGTACTTAATGGTCTGCAACTTCTTTTATGTAATGAGGAAAAATGAACATATGGTTTCATTCAAAGACTGATTGTAGTTTAATTGTGTTGATGGGTTTTGTCTTTTAATCAAGTGAACAAAGAATTAAGAAGTATGTGTATTTTCTGAGGACAAAGAGAATTCAATGAAAGAGTAGAGGACAACTAAGTAGATGTCACCCATTAAAAAAGAATATTGACTTTGTATTCAAGTACACATTTAGGGCCTCCAGGAAAATTTGTCACAACCTTAGTTCAAGCTCTTATCACTGGCAATCCAATCCTGACAGCAATTTATTATCTGTTTGATATGTTTGACCTGCATAAGTCTGCCCATTTTTTATTGCATTAAACAAGGTATGCCATTTGTGAACAGACAGGAGAAGAAACTCTGTTAAGAGAAGGAATATCTGCACAATAAAAAGATGATCTGGCTGTCTGAAAACAATACCAAATTATTTCAGAGAAGAAACTAGAAAAAAAAATCTGCTGAAGATTGAAGGTGATTTTTATGCTGAAAAGATTAAACATATGAGTTACTGACCATATATCTGGCTTATATCTGGAGGTCTATAAGGGGGTAAAACTAAGCATTCTGTTAAAGAGAAAATTCCTATGGTTTGCATATTTAAAAGCACTCTTTATGAGTGTTCTTTTTCTTTTCAGAAAAATTATGATTGGAGATGTCATAAGCAGATGACTATAAAACTGAAATGAAATCAGACACTAGTACAGTATTTTGAATTTATTTTGGATTCAAATGGTCTTCAGTATGTGCAAATTATTAAAGTGCTAATCTATGCTTGAGGAGTATAAGGCTTGCTTCAATATTTTATAGGAGGGAAATTGATCTATGATTTATCAGTCAACAGACAGAACTAAAGGCAGAGTGTTTTTTTATTTGGAATCAATTACAGTCTTAGTAGATTTTTTTTAAAATTTCTCTTTCTTTTTCTGCCACTGAAAAAAAAAATTGGTATTGGTCTGTCAAGTTGAGTGACTGCCCATATAAGTAATAAAAAATGCAGGTTTTCTTCTGAACAGAATAAAATATTTGTATGTATTAATGGTTAGAAACAATATTTTTTTTTTTTTATTTACAGGTCCTGTTCAATCCTGTCACATATCTTAACTCTTCTTTTCCTTTACAATTTAATGTTGCTTTTATTATTTGCTCTCCTCTGTCTGATACCTGCAAATTGCTAGGCAAGAATTTGGCAAGCCCGGCAGTTTTCCCATTCTATTCTATACAGATGAATATCTCCATCTTTTGGATATGTAGATGCTGAGGGCTTTCTGAGAGTTCTTTGCTATTGAATTAGACCCTAACATCTTTTTCTGACAAGAGGCCACAACCTTGATGAGGATTTCCTGGGACAAATTTTGCTAAAGTGGTTTTAGGTGTAGAAATATTATCCTGTCATCTGATGCTCAAATTGCATAAAAGAGACAGAAAAGAATAAAAGCAAAAGACAAACATTTTATTCATCTTGAGAAAGGACACGTAAGGACCATGAATTTAGTGTGGTTTCTAAACTTTTATCAACTTCTGATGCACTTTATATTGCAAAAATTCTATTATTAAGAAAGGGCTTGGGTTCATGTGTTTTCTTTCAGTGACAACAAAGTGCTAGCTGTTTGTATTATCCCTATGACATGCATGTGGCAACAAACCTAGTCCTTTCTAGAGGTAAGAATCTTGCAATGCAAGATCCACAGTTTCTTCAACAGCTCTCCATAAATTGAAAGTGATTAATAGCATGGAGAATCTCAAGTTTTAAAATCACATATGGATAAAGTTGCTGAAGATCCTCTTGTGGTCACAGAAATGCTAGTACACTATGTTAACATCACAAACCCTGAAAGAAAAATAAATACGTGTTTAGTCGGTTTTTTTCATGCTTTTCCATGAAGTTGAAGTAGCAAGAACAGCATTTATTTTGAAGCCTCACTACCAAAAAGTTGATAGAAATTGTTCAGTGAAGTTCTTATTAAGAAGTGGGTTAAATATACACATTTTCAAGGTAGCTGGAGTTTGTGTAAATAGTATTTTCATATGGATTTCACACACATTTTGTGAATTTGCTTATGTGAACATCTGTTGTGATGTGCATTTCACCATAGGAAAATCTGGCTTTACACATAAGTTAGGAGGACCAGCTTCTGTTTAATAAGAACTATAAATTTAACACATTGCAAAATATTATGAAGAAAGGCAGAAGGCATAAAAGAAAAGGGCTAGCTGCAACAGTAAGAGTCCAAGATATTACTCTGAACATACCTTGGTCTGAATTTGTGTAAATGTTCATGCTGGTTTGCACAAGATCTGAAACCTAAAGCTGACAGTGTTGCTGCTGTGTATGCCCTGATTTGTATTTTTATGGTCTTAACCACAGCTTTCACCATGCAACTCTGTACATTTCTGTAATGCTGGTGCTGGCATTTTTGTGCTTTCTAACGTATTTTATAAACATCAGTGCACTGCTATGTATTTTTAAAAACTAAATCAGGTTTTGTGGGTGCTGTGATATATATCTGCAACTGCTGCTAGCTTTTTGTTTCTGCTGTTGTTCCCTTGGCTCACATAAAGTTAGCTTTCATTTAGTTCCCAATCCATTTTTGTTAATTACTCACACCTTTCATCAGAAATTATTTGAATTTAAAGTGAGAGGAAACATAATGATACTTTTGAAAGCAACACTTTGTGGAATGCATTCCTAAAGCTTTTATGAACCCCAGATGTGTATTTACATGCATGCAATTTATCTTGTGGTTGCATCATAGAAGATGTTAGGAAATTATGCTTCATCTTTAAAAATTCTGTTATATACTTCTATTGAATTTTCACAAGCTCTTGTTGAGCAACATTCAAAACTGGATAAGTGGAACTAAGTCTGGAGGTGCATTAGAAAGGGATAATTCAGGTATGAAGGCATGAATAAACTCACATCCTCAAACATATCCTCACATGTCTTGCATTTTGCCAACACCATGTCTTGACACAACAAATACAATCAGCCTTACTTTCTTACCCAAACACACGTTAGCAATGAATCCCTCCCTGTGGTACAACGTGGCTGCAAAGATTTCCAGCCCTGCTCTCTGGAGCCTGAGGGGGATTCTAGCACAGCACCTGCTCCTCTCTTTGATGAGGCATCACCAGCAGCCCCCGTGCCTTTAGGCTGCCTCTCTGATTCTAGCAGTACACCTGGAAACTTCTTGGTAAGACAGGATTCTTGTGTTTGGGGGGTTCAGTTTGTTTCCTCACCCACAGCTCGGTGCATCCTTAACAGATTCACTCTTGAGGGTTTTCTGTGCTTTAGTTCTCTCAGTTTTTCTGATTGATTTATGACATAACTTTATAATGCTGTTTATCTTCTTCAATATCACTGTTTCAGACAGTTCTGATAAAAACAGAGTAGAACAAGGTAAAATGTAGGAATGTGCTTCACTTTATTAGAAAAGGATTAAACTGCCTCTGAATTTGGGACCTAGAGCCATGAGTCTCTTGACTCTGCTCTTTAGGGCTTTGTATATACTCTTTGTATTCTGAATAAAAACAGAGAGTCCCTGCTTCTAGAAGATATTTTAATGAATGGCAGGAGATAAACCTGCAGTTGTGTACATTTTACAGGCTTTGGAATGATGGGTCTCAGGTGGATATTAATTTTGGTGGTAGAAGGAAACTTGCATCACTGTACACACTTTTCTGAGAGGCACATATTTTCTTTCTACTAACAATCTAGTTGACATTACTATCATGGATAGTAAAAATAATTTTAAAAATATAACTTATTAGAATATTTTTTACTTTTCTCCCCCTCTTGGAAATAAACTCCAAACTTATTGAATAATTATTTTCTTCTCTTTTAAAATCATAAATAGATATTCTTTTCTGTACATTTTTAATTAAAAGAATGCAAAGTGGTTTGTCAGGGTTCCAAAGTTCTTCTTGGATCCAGCTGACACCTTGCTGTATGATGATGGAACACACAGCTGGATTTACATTTCCAGGCACAAATAAACGAGATTGAATCAGATTTACCTCTTTTCACAGCTACAGAGAAACAAATGAATGAAGTGGATTGAAAGACAAATAAATAGGTTATAGCTACTCCAGCAAAATAGAAAAGAAGCAGAGGTTTTGGCTTAGGGGTATGAAGAATATCTTGCAAAAAAGCCCAAAAAATCTTTCATTTTTCTCAGGCTTTCTAAGCTGGTCTAACAAAAGCTGGCCTAACCTTTCTGTACTCACCTTCTTTCATTTAAGGACATTCTGACCAACACAGCTATAACTACAACATTCCTAATACTTGAACAACATTAAAATGACCACTAATTGATTATCTTGCTTACCAGGTGTTTGTGGAAATGATACCAATCAATAAAAGTATCTATATTCTTGCAAATTACACCAGTTTCCCATTAGTTTACATCAGTATTTGATAGTCTGATGATGAGCTGCTTGGCTCACTATAGTATATGTAAAAAATTGAAAGGACACAAAGTGAATTTATTGACAATGATGTTAACATTTTCAGCTTTTGCTCAGCTTTATTTCGCTGATAGCACTTGAAGGAAACTATCTTTTTAGTTTGAAAAATAACTTTTAAATACTTTAGGCACTTTGTAAATGAAGCTCAGCCTTCCAGAGACACTAATGCAATGTAAAATGATAAGCTTCAAAAGCCATTGATTACTCTATTCCTATGCAACTCATTTCTTATTGAAACTTCATTTCACTTGAAGAGACAACTTAGTAACAGACAACATGAATCCTGCAAATGGTCTTAAGCCCCATCCTGCCATCATTTGTTGGTAGATTATGTGTTTGTTGCCATGAATAATCCATTACCCTTTAGCAGTGAGCACAATGCCAGGTAGTAACTGCTTATAAAAATAGACCTATTGGCTGCAATTCATAAATTGTCTCACTGACCTGGGCAAGCACATGCATAAATGTTGGCAGGACTGCATTTGCAGGGTTTTGCCTATAAGGAATCAGACTGTATGCATCTTTAGTACTCAAATTCAATATCACCAAAACATGGCAAAAATACTAACTTGCTATTGTGTTCATGTTATTCTTAGCATTTTATTGTCATAACCATGTTTATTGTTTATGTTTAACCAATACCCTCACAAATGTTTACCAGAATGGAAACCACATTATATTAAAAAATACAACATCTCTAATAGATTTCCAATGATTTTTTGTTTGGTTTTGCTTTGTATCTGTAAGTTCCATTTTATGTCTCAAAGCAAAAGCTCCTGTGCTCTTCTAAGAAAATCATCTTCATCTCTAGTGAGAAATATGATTCCCAGCATTTGAATACTTTCACAATAAACTCAAATAATATTAAGAGCACTTGCTCAGATACTTCAGCCACAAGTAATGAGCTATCTCCTTCAAGTAAAACTAGTGGTGTCTATAATGACTGTTTGGGGACATCTACATTTAATTATGGCAAAAGTTATGTCCCTGTTATTATTTTATGGTTTCATGCATATTAGAAGTCCAAATTATTCTTAAAGCTGTCCTGCTTTTGCAAAGCATAATTAGTGGACAGAAGTGGCTATTGAGAAAGTAGAATGCCGAAGGTAACCATAAAAAAATATTTATTATAAAACTGTGTGCTATTCCTTGTTATTAAATACATATTAAATATAATTTTCTGAGATTGAGTGACTTCTTCTACAAAGGGCTTCATCAGAATAGAGCTTCATCTTCACTATCAAGTTCAAGCCTTCTAAATATTTTATTCTTCTTCTTCTAAGTACATTATTATTCTGTAAGGGCATCTGCAAAATTACTGCAGGCTGGAAGGAACTTCTGCTGCTCCAAGCAGGGACCTGTTTTCATTCCCCCATGTCTTACTAGGTCCTCTCCTTCTACCTGATGACAGGAGGGTCAGAACTCCTCTGACTCTTGCAAAGCTTCCATCTGTTGCATTTCCCAGGGATGGAAGAGTGTGATTCCACCAGTCTCTCACACCCTGGTGCTCCCCAGGCTTTCCATTTCCAGCTCTGCCACCAGGCTGAGCAGATCATCCACCTGGTCACACTGCACACAGGTGCCACCTCTGCTACTAACATCAGGCTCAAATACTGCCCCACAGCCAGGGGCCAGGGCAGCTGGGTGTTTCCAATGCGGCTCCATCCTGGCTGTCCTTGTTTTTCTAATGATGGTTTTCGACTGTGTGGAAGCCATCTCTGTGCCTGCTCCAGCTGAGCAGCCAAAAACCACCAGGTGAGCTTGCCCCAGGAGTTGGGAGGGTGGCTGTGCCATCCTGCTCAGACTGCCACACAAACTGCCAGGGCACATACTTCCAACACACGTCCTGTTTGCCTGCCCCACTGGCTGTGCTCCCTGGCCTCTCATGCTCCCTAGAGCCATCTCCACCTCCTGTGTTTGCTCTGTCACATCCTCCTGATGTCACCTCACTTGGAGAGCTGCTGGGGCTTGCTGGATCTCTGCTCTCTCAGGTTTCTGTGACTCTGGGAACCCCCTGCCCAGAATTTAACAGAGTTGCCACCCCTGTTGCTGCTGTCACTGCTTATTTTTGAACACAGCCTTTCAAAATTTGTTGTGCAAAGCATTTGAAACAAGACATATTATTACATCCTTACTGTTGAGACCCTTACTGTCCTGCTACCAGTCTTTGTGAAATTACTCCATGTTGCTATTCTAAACCAGCTCCTGTCACCAGTTCTATCAAGTGACAGCTTTGTAGGGTGCTCTGAGAAAGCTGAGGGGTTGCCTCATCACAGTCTACATCTGTGAAAGGTGACATGTGGGTTTCTACTCTCTGGGGACCAACAATAGGATACAAGAAAATGGAAGGAAGCTCCATCAGGGAAAGTTCAGGTTGGACATTAGGAAAGTGTTCTTCACTGAGAGGATGGCACAGGCCAGCCAGGGAAGTGGTGGCAGCACCAAGCCTGACAGGGTTCAAGGAACACCTGCATTATGTTCTTAGTCACACAGTTTAGTTGGAGGTATTTCTGTGAGGAGCAGGAACTTGGTCTCTTACAGCTCTCTTCCAATTTGAGATATTCTGTGATGCTGTGACCTGCACTATGCACTAGAATTTTCATGCTATCTGTCTTCCAGGGTTTAATCCTTGTCTAAATCCCTCATTTATCTAACAGCCTTTCAATATTTCCTTTCTCAATCTCACTCAGACGTCACTTTTATGCAGATAGGTTCCAGGATTTAAATTCCTTTCACTGTTCTGAATACAGAGGCTTCACCTAATGGCCTTAATATCATCATTATTTTTTTCCCCATTTTTCCTTCAGCATAATTTGGATGATTTTAGTAACAGTAAAGCAAAAATGGGACCCTCATGCATTCTACATGCCATGCTAACCAAGATTTAGAGAAATAAGTAACAGGTTCATCAAAGGAGATGGATTGATTATCTGCCTAACATAAATATTTTGTTAAAGAGTTTAAACACCAGAGGTTTTTTAAAGATAGAATAATGAATAACCAAAAAGAGTATGGATTTTCCGTGTATATACAATTTAAACATAATGGTATTTGCATTTTTTTTCTGCATTTCTTTGTGACCTTGTGAAGTCATTGCAGATTTAGAAGTGTTAAAGGACAGTTAAATAATTCACCTAGAATTTTCTGGTTTACCCTGTAGATACATAGGAGCAGGGTCTATTTTTCCTCTAGTAAACAAGTAGAGGCCTCTGCAAGTGTTTGTACTAATTAAAAGTTAATGACTGAAATCCACTTAAAAGTTCAACTGAGTGCTCCTTTATTTATTGAAATATAAGTATGAAAAGTACATACAAAGAAATAATTATTCAAGTAGTCTTCCTTTTTAATTTTTCCTTTTCTACTGAGTTGATGCTCAGGATTTAATGTAGACCCAAAGCATTGAAACTGATGTAAATTTTTTATAAATATAATATTAATTATGTGAATACTTTTAAAACATGATATGATATAATTCATTATGATTTATACTTCTACTTTATGTATATTCTACATGTGTCATACATACAAATATGCATACAAATGGGCATGATACAAACATATAAATATTTTTGATACTTTACAAATACTCTAATGATCTTCCTATAGATTTCTTCACCTGCATTCTCTTACTAAATTATTTTAAATCCTTGGCAATATGACAAGGATGAAACACACAATTCTTCCAGAATGCTTTTTTCTTATTTATTTTCTTTATTTACTTGTTATTTTACTTACTTAGAGCAGTAGTATTATGTAACATCTATCACCTGGATGATTTGAGAAGAATGACACCATAATATCCTTCTCTAAACACTTCAGAATTCATTCAAAAATTAATTTGTCCGAGGTTTTCAGCAGCTAGCAGGAATCCAGCCCTTCAGATAACATTTAACTTGCCTCAGTTACCACCAAATAAGGAATCAATATCTTATAGGAAGTCAGTATATGAGAAGTCTGTTTTTCTGAGGTTCTCGCTTCAAAATACCTTATGTCCTCATGTTCAGAAAAGTCAATTAAAAATGCATGTGTCATCTTTCTTCCTGTCTGCTTTGATCTCTTCTTAACAGTGACTAAATTCTAATTTAAAGCAACTCACTTGTAGCTAAATAAAAATTCTGAAAAGCCACAGGAATGGGGAATTTGGGATAATACCAGCTTTTCTTGTTACAATTTTAGATATATAAATTTGGAAAAACATTCTTTCTATGAATCCTTTCCTTACTCAATGAAGATGATTAAAATTGGTAAGACTGATAGTATATCCCATATTTTACATGTCACAGGTTCTTATTTCACCCTTTAGTATTGCCAGCTTGCTTGATCCTGTAAGGTGTGAAGAACTGTGCCTTGCCCTTCTTGCTCAAGCTCTTATGGCACTGTTTGTGGTAGTAAATAAACATAAGCTTATAGTAGTCAGATTAACATACTTACTGCCTGTGTGCAAGAACTCTCTGCTATATGGCTTAAATAATATGCAATGTGTTTCACAAAGCAAATTCCAGTTTTGGATGTTCCTGAGATGAAGTACTCTGCCTTATATCCTGTATAGGGACAGAGACAAAATATTAGACAGGAAAATAGCATTGTCTTCTGCATTCATATCTTCAGAGAAGTTTAAAAAATAAAATCACATGGGGTAATAATACAAAAATGGATTACAACAGCAGCAAAACATTTATATTACTTTTGGGACATTAATAACCAATCACTGGAAAAGTTAATAGTTTAAACTGAGCTGAATCATTGCAGAATCAACATTTATTTTAATACAAGAAGGGGAAAAAATGTGTATTATCAGTATTTTAAAGATGTGTCTAGAAACAGTGATTTAATGCATTTTTTCGTCAGAAAAATTTTTTCATTTTTTTCCTTCTCTACCTTCATCTGTCTCTCACAAGTCTCAGTAAACATATTTGCCATGATTCCTGCAAGAATCAACAAACATAAAATGTGGGAATCCTTTCTGGTATTATTTTGTATATTCAATTTTTACATACAGCCTGCCTGAATGCAAGCTACTTTTGCTATGTGTTCTATCCTTTTTATAACTCTTGTGTTCTGACTGACCTATAATTGCATACTCTTCTTATATCTCAGTAAAAATATAATCTTTTGAAGATGAAACCACTTTTACTTCTGTTTTGAAATGTTTAGTCAGCTTGTACCACAAGTTTTTCTGT
Organism: Oenanthe melanoleuca; assembly: GCF_029582105.1. Classification (NCBI taxonomy): domain Eukaryota; kingdom Metazoa; phylum Chordata; class Aves; order Passeriformes; family Muscicapidae; genus Oenanthe; species Oenanthe melanoleuca. The sequence goes on along the minus strand of NC_079337.1, from coordinate 36,588,695 downwards.
AAAAGTGTTATTATATATATAATACAGGATATGACCATAATACAGTGCTGCTATAGCATATAATACTGTAACATGTAGAGAACCTCATGTCATTCCCTGCTGAACCACCTGTCTTCCTTCCTCCTCTTTTTGTAACCACTTCTTCCTCTATCTTCTCATCCTCATCCTCTGCTGTGCCTCCTGCCTTCTTCATTTTTGTTTCAAGTTGTTATTAACATCCATTTCTTCTTTCTTTTTCAATTCCCATTCTTCCTACCTTACAAAGAGAAAGCCCCATTATGTGAAAACAGAGCTCCTTTATCTTTCACTTCATGTGTGTGTGGTCCACCTGGGATATGGGCTGTCTACTGCTTTTTATTATTCATTTATGCCATTGGGGTATCCTAGCAAAAAGCTACCTGAACAAAGCTGATGCCCTAAGGCAACTTTGGGGAAGTCTGCTTGTTTATTTGTTTGTTCATTTAGTTGTATTTTTATTTGGCATGGATTAACACCCTCAAGTGCATGTTTCTTTGGCTATAACTGAGGGGCTTAATATAATTATCTGACTAAATATGGGAGTTCAAGTCCAATGGCCTCACAGTTTTCCTAAAAATGTCCCTTCTTTCTGTTTTTTCAAAGACAGTTTTCTAAAACTGTGTTAGTCTGATGCCCTAAGCTTTTTTGCACCAAGGGCACCTTGTGAGCTGAAACTTAAGGAACCAAAGCGATGCTCTCAGATATTATTTGAATTGCATGGCCTTGGGGCTTCCTAAGGCAAAGATGGCTGCAAAAAAGATAAATTTATGTACCAAAGCCATTTTTTCTGTTGGACAAACTAATGTGTTCATAGAACAGACTTCTACATGGGCCTTGAAAGACAAGTAAGAGAAATTCTTTAAAACTGGATGTCCTTGGAAATGCATATCTCCTGATATAAAATGGTGCCCCAAAGACATTAGGAATATCTTACACTACCTAAATCCATAAAAGTAGCAAGAGTTTTCCTGAAATTGGATGAGATATAGTTATAATTTCCTGAAATTGGATGGGCTGTATGAATTTTATATTATTGAATGGTATTTATTAATTACCTTGGTTTTAGTTCTAGAATATAAATTTGAATTAATAAATATTCAAGACACTACGTTCTTTCAAATAGTGCTTCAGCACTTAGAGGGCATCTTCTAAAGATAAAGGTTTTATGAGTTCTGTCGAAGAAAGTCAATGTTGAGGGGAAGAACCTTACAGAAATTTAGGTGAGAAGAATACTGGGTTCACTATTGCTTAGCTTGTTCATCAGTGACTTGAATGAAGGGGCAGATGCCTCCTCAGCAAGTTGGCTGATGACACAAAGCTGGAAGGAGTGGCCAATGCCCCAGAGGGCTGTGCAGCCCTTCAGAGGGACCTCAAGAGATTGGAGAGGTGGGCAGAGAGGAACCAGCTGAAATTCAGCAAAAGCAACTGCAGGGTCCTGCAGCTGGGGAGGCACCTGACAGGCTGGGGCTGATCTGCTGGAAAGCAGCTTGTGGAACAGAACATGGGGATCCTGGTGGACACCAAGCTGTCCATGAGCCAGCAGTGTGACCTTGTGGCCAAGAGGCCAAGGGTGACCTGGGGTGCATCAGGAAAATCATTGGACTGTGCAATAGGTTTCCCAGAGAGGTTGTGGAGTCTCCCCCACATTGGAGATATTCAAGAATGGAGGCAATGCTGTGCCTTGTGCTCTGGGATTACCCACTCTGTGACCTCTGATTCTGTGAAACACCTATTTCATCAACATATTACTGTTTGATTTATTTAAATATTAATGCTTTATATTAAATTAATATCTAGGCTATTTTTGCAAGCAATCACATACACAAAAGGTTTTTTTTTCCTTTATTCTAGAAGCACAATTTTTGAGTAATAGAGGATTTGAAAGAATACAGAGATCTTAAGGGGAGTGTTTCTTTTTTTTAATATGTTTAGAAAGTGATGAAAGAGCTTTTCATGCCTCATTATAAACTCAGTTTGCCTTTATACTGATGCAACCTGACTGATTTTTGTAGGCAATTTCATGTGATAAGTATTAATAGGAGTGAAGAACACTGTACTTGTTTATAAGCAAGGAGAAAAATATTATTTCTTTTTTCTCATAGCTGTAACATATATGTCTGTATTTGCTTAATTCCATAGCATAAAGATTTTATTGCATTTCTAAAATTAGTTCAGGGAGATTATTGCATAACATCAAACAGAAATTGATCTTAAAACTTTGCAACATAATTTTTCCTTGAGTTTGTGCAAACACTTTCAGCAGTTTTCTAATCCTCTATGATTTTTATGTAGCCAACCCTGAGGATTTCTTCCTGTTCTTGAAAAATAAATCCAGAAAGTGTCCCTAAAGCCAATGGAGAAAGCCAAAGCAAAGGATGCTGCAGCATTTTTTTTTCTGTAAATACATATATAATTCTAAATTATGGATTTTTACTGCTAAGAATCATGTATATATAAATTCAATTTTAAATTATGAGACCCTGCATGAAGGAACACTATATTCTGTGCCTTCAACATTTCTAAATGTACTTTTGGCATTTTGGCATGGTAGAAAAATATAGGAGCTTGTGTGCATATTACATTGGCTAATATTGTTGTAGTCCATCTAATATATTTGTTTATATGTGCTGTAAATAGTTGCTATTAGGCAAATTAGTAAAATATCTATACCATGCATTATCATATTTTTTCTTAACATTTGAATACCAGACATACAAATCAGAAACTTTAATCATATTAAAAGTATATTCAGCACATAAATTATTGCTGCTATAATATAAGTTCTAACTTCTCAGAGTGTTTGGTTGCACTGAAAGAGATTGTGCAGTCCAGGAAAACCCCCTACAACAAATGTTTGCTTCATTATCTGCCATTGAAACCACAGGGACTGGTAATATTCGAGGAAATTTCTTTATTATATGTATCATATGGTATCAATCTATTATTTTTACCTCCATAGTTTAGTTTTAAAAAAATTACTGGAAATATTGAAAGCATAGACTCTTATAAAAAGAGTTTGTGTGTGTGTTTTGTGCACACACCTGTGCATTTTTGTCTTCTTTGAATAAAACTTTAGGCAGGGTGAAGACCCAATATTCCTATATATATATTAAGTCCAAAGATATCTATATTATTCCTATGCATTTGAATGAAGTGAGCTAGAACTTGATGTAAACACTTTAAACCTTTCAGGGTAATATTTCATTAAAGAAACTAGTTTTCCAAATTTTTCTTCATCTTTTGCTATACTTTTTGTTGTAGTATCCTCTTCTGGATCCAGTCACAGAGACCTGTTATCTCAGACTTCCTAAGCTTACAGAAAACTAAAATGTAGATATTTGTGTTCAGAAATTAGGTCTCTGAGGGACAGTGTAAAGGAAGGATGAGTTTCACGACGCTACAGAAAATGCTAAACTGACAATTTTAAATGACCAAAATACTTTTGACAACATGCAATCTGTCAAAATACATGGTTTTTCAAAGTCAAGTCGTTCTGCAGTGATTTATTGATTTTTATGAAGATATCTGTAACGAGATTTTTGACAGTTTTTTACTTCTGACCAGAAGGACTAACTTGAAACTTGAGGATCAATTAACTCTCTTTCTCTCTGACTCTGTTTCACTCAAAATCACAGAATGTTTTGCTTTCATTCCAAGATAAATTTAGTTACTTTGAAAGCTGTTAAAAAACCATAAAATCTGTAGCAGCTAATAAGAGCCTCTCACACAAGCAGAACCCACGCCACTCGAGGCTTAGGGATTTGGACCAATATAATAAAATTAAACCAAAACCCAATAAGCAATCCTTGAGTTCCAGACATTATTTGTTTGAAGGAAGATATTCCATTTGATAAGTCAGATGCTTTTGTTCTGCACTGTGTTCAAAGATAATCCTGTACTGCACAACCCTGCTAGTCTCAGCTTCTTTTTTGCTTTCCTATCTATTACTTTTTTCTTTCTTCTTGAAATTATCTCTGTCAAAGTGATATTTCAGGGTCTCCACTAATTTTGGCCCTGCTTCTATATCCTTTCATCTCTAAAAACCTCTCTCATATACCTATTCTCTTTAATTAGATATCTGGACGTTTTTTTTTTTTTCATCTTGTGATAATCTGCAAATCTCCACTTTCCTAGCCTTTAAATTTTCAGTATTTTCATCTAGAATGTAAAAAAAAAGTTCGAGTTCTTGGAGGTACAAATTGTATTTAAGTTGTTAGTGCAGGAGTTATTGCTGCTAGTAGTAAAAATAATGAGACCTCTTTTGCTAAAGAAGAGATTACTTTTTCTCCAATCTTCAGATAAGTTAAGGAATTCAAATATAATTACTTGATAGATAGTACTGTCATTTTCATATATTTCCCAAAATATTTGAGCAAGTTATATATTGTAGAAGGAAATTGGAAGAATAATTAGTCTTATTTGTAGATATGTGTTGGAAAAAATCAGTGCTGCTGTGAAATCTTCTGCATTGTTGTGGCTAGAAAAGAATTAAACCATCTTTAGAAGATAAGCAAAACAACATTTCTTTTCAGTAAAAATGAAAGGGTTAATGAGCATATGTAACTAGCACTGTACAAATCAGTAAGAGAGGAAATTCAGTGCTCTCTGACACTGTCTTCATTAATAACATCCAAAGAACTATGCTAATTTACCTTCTAGCTTGTCAAATGAAATTCAAGAAGTAGCTGGAGAACGAGAAGCAAATTGGTTAAATAAAAATTTACATAAAAATCCAACACCAAAAGCAAACAACACTAAAACCCAAACCAACCAACCAACCAACAAATCAACCAACCAAATATGTTTTTAAATAACTTCTAACAAGTAACCAGATAATTACTTTTATGATGTTGATGAAAGATATCCAAAAAATTACAAAAATTTTGAAAAAAATGCTCAAATCCTCCTGACAGTATCAGAGCGTGGAGAGCTCAGAAGTTAAAAACAGAACAAATTTCACAAAATTCTCTGTTTATATATTCTGCTGCATGTGAAGAAATCAAAAACTGCTGGAGAAATCATAATACTAAAGGTAATTCCTATGTTGGCATTTAAATTTTTTCTCCATATGTGTTTGCTTATACAATTTTTTGCTGTAGATTGAAAGAAAAAATTATTTTAAATAACAATATGACTCTTTAGGATAAGAGTAATTATTTTCGTCCTAAATTTCATTATATTTTCATATATGCAACTGCTCAGAATCAGACACAATGACCAGCATATTCATCATACAGTCCAACCTCATTCCCACCCTCAGGATGTGGTACTCCAGTTAAACAAATATTATTCAGTCACTACTAGCAGATCAGGGTGTCATCAGCTATACAAACCATGAGTTCATGCAATACCTGGCCTCAGAAATATTAACAGACAAACATCTTAACAAAGCTCTGTTAAAATATATTTAAAATCAGTCTGCATGCTTCTAACACACTCTAAACTTGCTTATAGTCAATGTTCAAAATACAGAAATGCCTTTTTGTAAAGTTCATATTCACCTGAAAAATACCATCAAGAAAAAAAATAAGGAATCATTTGTATTGAGAAAAAGCCTAAAAGACTTTGTTCCAACTATTTAATAGAAAACTACAAATGCCTTAAGCAGGTGCTAAATTAGAAAAAAATTGTCAACTAAAAGTTAGACACATCAAGACTAAAAATAAATGTTGGTGTTAATTTATTCAATTGTGCTGAAATATTTACTGGGAAGTCTTCTAGTACAGTCATTGCTAATAGAGATGTTTGGTCCTCTAATTGAACTTTTAAAAAAAATTACAGTGCTGTAGATTTATAAAACTGGTAGATTTATTAAGAACTTGCTTAGTACATTTACTTTAAAAAATCTGTATACATAAAACTGACAGCAGAGGAAGAAATAATGAATATATGAAGCATCTTCATCTCTATGCAGATGAAGTGTATGTTCATGTCCTTGATTTAACATTCACAGAAAATCAACTAACTTAAAGAGTAATATGAAAAAATATTTGTGTCAGCACTTTTAGAGTAATCATGTATTTCAATAGAGCAGTACACAGTTTAATGAGAATGCCTTCAAAATAAATCAAAGCACTGGTGTTCTTTTTGAAAGGTTTGCTCATCACTGAAACCTTCCAAAGAATAAAAGTAACTCCTGGCAAACAATAAGGAGATCTTCAAAGAAAAATGAAATGTGAACATAGGAAGATTTGTTTAGTATTTCTATTTAATAATGTATTTACAATTAACTATATTTACATAGTTAATAAATTCTAGACTGAAGCACAAGTTCAGAATCTGAAATCTGTTGACATTAAACAAAGTAGCTTTTGATTTACTTCTCAGTTGAAACAGATTGTTGTAAACAATCTACAAAGTGTCCAAGGTTATTTATCTTTTTTCTTCATTTATGTGTAATTTTGTTTCTATATTTATGAAGGAACCCAATTCTCTATAAATAAAAATGAATGGAAAACAAATATTGCAAGATTCATCTGGGAATTGCACGTTATCTTCATCTTCCAACTTCTTTCTTGGTTTTATTTGCCTTTTGGGGGCTGCTGCTTTCTTATTTTATTTAATACATGCATTGACTAGTGCAATTTCTCTCCCTCTCAGATGTGGCAGGAAATTTCATGTGTTTTGATAATAAGTGAGTAGACACTCGAACTGAAATCCCCACAAGCTTACTTCTGACATTCTTTAATATTACAATGATTTATCAAGTATTTCCACAGTTCCCTCCTCGCTCCTTTAAAAGATATTTTAAATGGCTTTACAATAAATCTGTTTAGTGACTGTCTAATCTGACACGTATTTTGACATAGTCAATTGTCACACATTTAACATATCACATGATAAGAAAATAAGCTTATGAACAGTTTAAATTTTGGTCTGTACAAAAAAAAGAGTGTTTCTACATACTGAGACTGCAAGCAGTGACTGGATTATTAAAGAATCCAATTTATAGTTAATTATCTTCTAAATACCATTATGCTATCTTAAAAACCAATTACTTATATTCCTGTCAGTATCTGGCTATCAGACTAAATGTTCTCTTGATGCATAGTCTAGCTTGTCTAAAAAAAGGGTAAGAATTGTATTTAACATCAAGAATATATAAATTGGTTCATAAATATATCCTGAAAAGAATTGAAGGACATCAGACAATTAGTACATTGAAAATATTGGATGCAAAAAAATATTTATAGAATATAGAATTATGAACACCATATCTAACAACGTGTTACCTACCAACTTCATGCTCCACTGAGCTGAATTTTAGCTGAGAATTTTTAGAGTTTGGTTTTAGGGTTGGTTTAAAAATTATCATTTAATGAGACTTTAAAACTAATTTCCATAATCCTGAAAGAAAATATTGTTCAACATTCTAAAGAGCTATCAGTATTCTTTTCAAAGCGCATATTAATGCCACCTTCAAAAAGGAGGATGTTTATGACACCAAGATAAGAAAACACAAATACAATTGTTAATCACTGTGTAATTACAAAATAGAATTTTCCTAAAGTCATAGCAGAGATACCTTGCAGGGGTTTATTTCACATTCATCTACTCACTTAATTCTTTCCTATTGAACTGTTGTGCAGGAAATTCATAACAGTCTACAGCAAAAAAACTTTATAAAACTGAAGAAAGCCTTGTGAAAGCAAACAATCTACCTTCTTAAAACATTTGGAAGTTAATGTTTTCATGTTCTACAACATGTTCTTGTGATTCACAGTAATCCTTTCAACAACCTTTGCTCAGAAAGATCCCAGGGCCTAAACAGAGCTTTGAAATGCAGTCACTGCACTTATGGATGCAAATTCTGAATGTAAAAGTGGCTTTAATTAAAAAAACAAACAGACAAACAATAAAACCCAGCTAAATATGAATTCTGTGTAAAAACTGAGTGGGAAGATGTTATTCCCATCAAAAGAAGGTGCTTTCACTGCATTGTTTCATTGGATTATTTTCCTGTCTCATGACTCATTAAGGGACACAAGACCCTGAACTGTAATGCTGCATCTGTGATTCAGTATCTTTATCTTCATGTGAGAACACTCCTAACACCTGCTGGAGTGCTTTGCTGTATTCTCCAGAGCTGTTCACCAGTTTTCCCAAGAAAAGGTCTGCAGGGGGAGGAATCTGCCAGAATATACAGATAGCAAGTTACAAATACAGCCACGGGTTAGGGTGTCAGCAGACTGCAGCTGGCTAAAAGTGAATCATATTTTATAACTTCATATTACTGGAAAGGCTAATATATCTTCCTTCCTTTTTTTTTCTGCTGACACATTTGAAGGAGAACATCAAGCCAGACATATAGATCCTGAGAGGGATTCTCAGCCCTGGGCCCAAATCAATGGCTAAGCAACAACTGTAACTTATCAAACTCATTCCTGTTACTGATGTCTCAGACAGGCACATTTCCTCTCCATTTCTTTCCTGCTTTTTCACAGAAGCCAGGGAAGACAAAACCAGTCCTTAAGGTAAGGCAAGCACATAGAAACGATCCTCTGCTCCTGACTTACTTTTTGGCAAAAGAAAACATCAGCTGTGGATAAGAATTTGAAGAACAATGTGTAAATAGGGTGAATGATGTCACTGTTTCCCCAGCAAATACTTTGTATTAATGAATTGAACATCAAAGATTAAATTATTTCCCCAATATTATCTCCCCAATTTGTTTAGGCTTTGGCAGACAATAAGGCCACAACACTGCATGGATCAGGGCAAAAAGAAATTTTTTATTTCTTTATTTTAAATAGTCTGCTTAAAAAGACTTTTTAGAGAAACTTTTTTTAACTTTATACACCTTTTTAACTGTAATATTTTCAAAGCCTGAATGATTCCTTACAATTAGATAAAAAATGTGGAATTGTTTGACTACAGAAGGCCACATGTTGGCATAAAAATGACCTCAGAAAATCTATTACAGGAACTCCTGAAGGATTAAAGTAGCTTTATATTTGCTGACTTTTCAGTTTCATTCTGTCATGGGATGCCCTTGTCAGCATACATTTCCTTTATGCTTATTGTTAGACATATGTGCAAATGCTGATGAAAAACCAGATGTGTTTGGCCTTTTGAAGAATTCATACTATTCAAACTTTTCTGAAACATTTAAGTTTTCATTTTCCCTGTCTGACAGTTTGCTGAAAATTCCTGTGAGGTAAAGTCTGGAGCTGAGGGATTTTAGAGGTGATATAAGTGGCATTTCAAGATTGAAGGGATATCTTCTGAGCCAAGGAAGAGGGAGAGCACATGTGAGGGCTATTAGGAGTGTGAAACATTATTTTGAGAGTCTGCCAAAGACCACTGTATAATAACCTGGACTCTAGTATTTATTACATTAGATGACATGACCTGATGTTTGCCCACAGGCTGAAGCTGGGTGAAATAGGTCATGAAAGGGAGTCAGAGAGACCACTGGCTGAAAAAAATAGAGAGGGGACATGATCCATTCTGTACATAAAGAAAGTCAGAGCAAATTACACATTTACTGGAAAGAACAGTGTTCCTGCCCATGCCCCCCAGGTATAGCAATTTAGTATGTGATGCAGTTTGACAAGCTGGCACATGTGATTGCAAATTAGAGGCAGTCCATTCACCTGAATTCAGGCTGCAGAAACATTCCTGTGACAACCTAAAATCCCTTTTGCCAGTGGAGCACCTTTGTGGTGTCATCAGTAAACACACCAACATGCTCTAGTACTTTATACTCTAATAAACATTGCCAATACAAAACTGTGTATGAGATTTAACCCTCTGAGCTTCTGATTATCCTGAAGTAATCTGACAACTTTTAACTTTTGAAGTGCATTGCTCAGATTGAGATGCATGAGGCAAGGGAAGAAAAAGTGTGAGCTACAATACATAATGCATATTTGCACCCTGGTGTCTTAATCCTAGAAGGACTTGCTAGAATTCATCAGAATTATGTGTTCCTAGTGCTGCATGTGTTAGGCATTAGGGGCAGTGCCATGGTGGGAGCTCTGTCTCCATTACAGAAAAACTACAGCACCTTTGTTAGCCCCTGCCTGTCCCAACAACCACAGCAGACATCATTTCTGTGTGGATGACCAGAGAAAAACACCTTCTCCTCACAGAAAACATGCTGTAGGTTTATCTGGTGTCCTTAACCAGTAAGGTCAGGCATACTCACTAATTAGTGTGAGTAGCAAAGGGTTTGGGAATGTTTGGCAATCCTGGTGATTTCCTGCTGAGGACAGCTATGGGTGTGAGCAGGGGGAGGCACAAGCACATTGGGCCCTACTGACACAGAATTTGGCCTGAGAATAAAAACCTAAACTCAAGCACATTTATCAAAACCAGGTTTGAAACATCTAGTAGAAAAAAACCCTGAAATTTGTTTATTTTGTTACAAAAAAGGCAATTTACGGCTTCTACCTTTATCATTACTGCATATTAGAAAGTTTTTTTCACACATACTTTACTCCTTTTAATCTGAAACCATCATGTATTTAGTTTTTACACTTAAGCGCCTGAATTCTCATCCTTTCACAGTAAAATAGGTGGATTTTTATTTTTTTGCTTGACTATCTTTTCAAAACTAATCAGTGTTAGTAAAAGATGACTAATAAACAATAGAAATTGCAACATTATATGCTACTTGCAGTGGATAATTTTACAAGTTTAGGTAAGAACTTGGATGCTGTGATAATAGTATGTCAAATAACATGCCTTTAACTGTTAGGATAAAGCCACTTACTATTTTCCTGAGAATTACTGGGACTAGATTTTGGGCTCTTTTAGTCTTTGATGCTCACTGATTTTTAAGTTTTGTATTTTTAATATCATTTGGTTTTAAATTAAACCATCAGGGGCTTTACTGTCTTTTGCAGATGTTGTCTAAATAGGCATACTAAGTTAAGAAATCAATATATACAATAAATGTCACACATCTGTAGCCTCCAGAGACATTTGCCAAAGTATTAAATACCAATTACAAGGTATTCTTCACAGAGATTTTTCATAAAAATCCCTGAAGGTGCCAGTGATGAATAAATGCCTTAGGTTTAATATTTAGGGAAGCAGACATCTCAAAGAACAAGTGTATCATGCTGTAGAGAAGAATAAGCCCAAATGAATTGATTCAGCTAAAATTAGTTGAAGATTTGATCTGGCACTAAAAATATCTAAATATAATTTGCCATGAGAAGAGGAGAGCAATGCTACCAGTTCAAATTAAATGCTGGGTTTTTTCCCTACAAACTATTTTCCTTATAAACTATAAATAATGCAGTTAAGATTTTATACAAAGCATGCCTATGCTTCTCAAAAGGCTTTTTTTGGACAGCTATCACTTAACATCATCCATTTAGCTGTCTTGTAAATTTTAAAGCAATTTTCTTCAAAATGAGTCTGCTAGATAATGTAGATATGAGATAGATGTCAAAGTGGGTGATGAAATTAAAAAGCCCAGATTTGGGGGCTTGGGAAATAAAATATGAAAATTAGAATTATTTTTTTTTTATGCTTCTATTTGCATCCAATGACCTGCAGTCACAAAATGGGAGGATGTAACAGATGCTAATTAACCAAGAAAACAACAATAACACAAATGTCAATGGCTGTCCACAGAAGTGTAAGCTCAGCAGAGATGACAGAATTCACCAAGAGTAGCCACCTATTTCTGTTTTGAGATAGGACAATATATGTACACTTCATGAAAACAACATTTCCTATCATTGCTAAAATGTCAAAACCTGTGGCACTTTGATGTCTCCTTTTCGAAATGTCTCTTACATTAATTTTTCTACAGATAAGAGAACAATATTGCAACTAAGCTGTCAATTTGGTGCAACTTTTTTACATGTGCTACATAAAATTACACTTGAATTTGGTTTTTGCTTTAACCAAGAGAAGATTGTTCAAGGCTTAAGAGATATCCATGCATAGATAAAGGAATATAGTTTTATTGCACCTAGTAAGTAATTTCTGAGAATGCTAAGGTTCTCTCTTATCAACTCCCACTCTTATTGAGTCCTTCAATGTATTAAGAAGAATAGCATTCTTAACTTCTGGATATTAATGTGAGAAATGGATTGATTAAAAAATTACTTATTCTCAAAATTTCTAGTGTTACAAAAAAAAGCACACATTTTTCCATAAGAAACATATATTTGTCTTTAGAGGGTGCACAGGAATCATATGGTCACATTTTCCAAACTATTTAATAATTTAGAAAATATGTCTAACATACAGCTTCTCAGTTCCATTTGTAGGGATGAGTTTCAAGGATTTTTGATGTGTTGTTAGAAAGCATCATACTGTTAGTTCTTTTCTGTTTAAAAGGGCTTTTTAAAGCTATAATGAGAGGTTAAGTAGTATCAGAAATCTATTTTCCTTAGTCCTTATTGTATGTTTTCAGTTTTTATTACTTGTGTAGGAGTCTAACTGAAACAGTTTCAATCATTTTATTTTTGTCTCACAATGGAATTTTTATATGTTTACTATTTTTTCTTATGATCCCCTGCATGTTCATTTTCCTGACAGGGATCAGTACCCCATCAATAACATGGAAGGAAAAAGGCAGGCACAGCTATAGAAAAAAAAATCTTCATTGATCATAACAAGAGGCCAGAGTTACATGCTGAGAAGTTTGGGTTTGCCTGGAAAAAGCCTGACTGCTCATTCTCTCCCCTGAGGTTGTGGTAATACAACCATCTCCTCACAAACCTTGGGGTTTTTTATCTCCAAGTCATCATTTTAGAGCCAGAACTGATCAGATCAACTTTTATATTTTCTTTTTTTTTTTTTCTTTTTTTTTTACTGAGATAAGTTATAGTATATTTAGCATTGATGACTGCAAACATTTTGTTTATACAGCTGTCTTCATTACTACATTACATATAATGAGAGAAATTTGCCCATAAAGGATGGAAACTCTTAAAACCTAAAGAATATATAGACTGCTGCCACGTTATATAAAGTAGGAATTCTCTTATCCATGGTAACACTGTTGTGGTGAAGGAGTCATTTTCCAAAATGTTTGGGGTTTTTTTGTGGTGTTTTTTTTGGGTTTTTTTGGGGGGTTTTTTTGTTTGTTTGTTTGTTTTTGTTTGTTTTGTTTTTGTTTTTTTTTTTTGTTGTTTTTGTTTTGTTTTGGTTTGGTTTTTTTTTTTTGTTTGTTTGTTTGTTTGTTTGTTTGTTTGTTTGTTTGTTTGTTTTCTTTTTGCACCTTCTGCATTTGTCTCCTTGTCTATTATACATTCTGAGAAAATGAACAATTATTTTGGTAATTAGTACCTCTGAGTCTTCTCCAAAGAATAAAAGATTAAGAAAGATCTACCTACCAGTGAATCACTTCAGTTTCCAGACCTTTAGTTGCACTACAATTTTTTATTTTATATGTGTGTGTTCTTGTGAAGTGAATGTTGATTAGAAAAACATAGGTTATCATTTTTCGTGGGTCTATCAAGTTTCTGTGCAAGTAGCACCAGTATTGAATCTGATTCCTAAAGTGATTAATGTAAGAGTAGTTCCTAGGCTTTGGGATTCCAGTCATAAAATATTCTCCTGGTGTATTTTTTAATTTTACTTTTAGAAGAATTTTTGAATCAAAATAGTGTATTTTACCTAAACTGTCAACCCCCGGCCCTAAACATGCAAAACAGCCCACTATTAAAAAATCCAGACAATGAAATATACCCAAACAGAAACATGTTGTCCATTAACAAAGAAAAAATAATATTGTACCAAGGCAAGTAGTTAACTTGCATTATAATAAATTCTGCAACTGAGAGTAAACATATTAGAGTGGACATTCAAAATGTGTATTCATTGAATGACCAAAGTTAAATATCTCAGAATGGCATTGACATTACCCTGTATGCTTGGAATAAGAGGTCTCAAATATATAACATCTTTTCTGTCTATTGAACTTTTTCTGTTAAGTAGCAGTTTGAATTGTGTATCCCTTTTTAAGTTTCTTTCTTTGCTTGTGCTAAGAAAACTTTTCTCCTAATGCTCTTTGACAATTTATGTGAAGGAAAGGACTGTGTCTATTTTTTTGTATCATCCAAAGTGTTGATGCATTCCAGATTTGCCTACTTTCTCATCTCGAAGCTAATCATTATTTCTTTTATGCTCTTCATTTCTGGATGGGTAAATATAAATGAGAATTTCCCAATCCCCTCTTTTCCTCATGTACCCATGGGTGCTCATGAAGTTATTCAAGTGTGTGCATGTATATGTAGACTGCATTTCATGATGCAGATTTATGATTTTATTACTTGTTCATCTTACAAATTCTATCATGTCTTTCATGAACAAGCATTTTAATAATTAGTTTTGCAAGCAAAGGTCAAAGCTCTTTCTCATCCAGCTATCCCTGCTGTGGTCATGGGGTGCAATTTATTAAATTTCAAAAGAGTAAGTGAAAAGCTCTTGATTCACCTGTGTGGTTTAAGCCCTCAATGAAAAGTGCTCACCTTTGCTCACCTCTCTCTTTTCAGTCTGCAATTACTTCTGGGCAATAACTTTCTTTTTCTTAAGCATGGTGCAGGAGCATTGACACCCAACTACAGTGCATTAAGAAATGCACTTTATTCCATTTATTCTTTTCCCTGTGATGATATACAGAATAATTTGGGTATAAGGAACAAGTTGTCACAGAATATTTTCTTATAAAGTTGGTCAAAACACATTTTTCCTCTTACTCAATATATTGCCTGGGTCAAGATATCTCATCAGTCAATCCAGTTTTGTTATAAATTTTAAGCACAGCATAACTTTAAAAGTTATTTCATTTTAAGTTAAAAGTCTCTCTGAATGTCCAGTAATTCTTATGTAAATCAGCATGTTTATTTAGTTAAAAAAACAGACTAAGCTGCCCTGTGTACAAGTGAATTTACACTGGAGATTTTACTAGTGTAATTATTTAATCAAAAAATCACATACCATCCAATTATTATTCTGCTAGTGAACATTTTCTATATAGATCAGACTTAATTCATTTTATTGGCAAGTAGAGCAAAGAAGTCAGCTCTCCCTGTTGCTATAGGTTCATGGACTGCAGCCATAAAAGTCCATTTAATCATCCAACTTTTTTTTTGTGCAATATAAGACTTCAAATTAATTCCTGCTTGAGTTAGAGCAGCATGGGAGAACCAACCTGCATTTAAGAACTTAAGAATAACAAATGCTTATCACTTTAGTGAAATATCTCATACTACTCTTAAAATTATTTTTATTTATAATTTGAATATATCTAGCTTCAACTACAAGCCATCTGACACTATTACATAATTTTTCTGATAGACAGAAGAAATTTCTCTTGCTGATCAACTGTCCTCTTTAATTATAAAACCTAGCTGCTAACAAACTATTTCTGCTGTTCTTCTTTTAACCTGTTCCATTTAAGACATGTTTGATAAGAACTCCAAAACTTGGTGTTACTAACATAAAGTTACATCAGCCTAAGACAAGAAAGTTTGCAGATTTTGTGCCTTTGTTTTTTATTAGACAGTGAGTGGTATAATGAAAGGAAAAAAACTTGTGGTGCAATGGGTGTATTTCATCAATCCCATTTTATTTGTTAACAAAAATTGTTGTGTTGAAAAAGTTATCATGATGATGAGATTTATTTTCCATAAATCCATTTTGACTGGCATTAATTATATTTACCTCCTTTATTTCTTTATTAATCAAGCATTCTCTCAGCCTCTTTCCATTACTTTGTCTGAGATCAATGTCAGACTGACAGGCCTAGCATCATCCAGGTCATCCAACTCACCTTTCTTGAATGTTATCACAATATCATCTTTCTTTCTGTCTCTGGAGGACTGCCCCAGTGTTCCAAAACTTACAGAAAATCAATGTTAATAGTGCAGAATATTCATTGGTCAGATATTTGGCAGCAAATTAAGTAAACTCTCTGATTAAAATCCATTAAAATTTAGCACAGGCTGTGCAACATTAATCCAATAATTAAGGAAGAAAGACTACACCTTTTTTAAAGTAATCTAAATACAACATCTGATATTTTCATAAGAAAAACATAAATGTGATTTTTAATGGATGAAACTTACAATTATAATTATTATTGTTTCCAACACATACAAAAGCTTTTCCTTTTTAACTTTATATTGGCTGAATTTCTCCATGTGTAGTCCTAATTTTCTTTCAAATTTTCTGCTTCAGATTTGTATTCTTCCATTTGTAATATAGAGATTTTTTATTAATTAATAATTTAGCTGCATGTTTTGCAGTCTCTATATCTGGAGATATACAAAATAGATTTCTATATATGGTTTCAAGCTCTAAATGCCCCTTCTTGATCAAGAGGTTGGACAAGATGCTCTCTGGCAGTCCTCTCCCTACCTTAACCATTCTGGGATTCCATGGTCACATGAAGATAAAAATTAGTATTTCTCCTTTTGTAAAATCTAGCAATTTTTTAAATAAGGAATTTATTTTCTTGTTTCATTTAATATTTTAGTTTAATCTTTGAGCTATGCCCAGTATTTGAAAGCTGCACTGAATTCCTCTTTCACAAGCAGAGGTTCTCCCACCAAGTCCTGTAAATTAGCAGTTGCAGAGTCACTCGCCCTCTTCAACAGAACAATTTGATGGTCTATGTCAGTTAAATATAGTTCCAAGTTAATAGACTAAATTCATTAGTTAATTCTTGATTCTGAGCTGTAGCAGGGTACTTTTCAAAAATGCTCTCCTTTTTTCTGCCTATTCAGGTCTTTCCTTCAGAAATGTATTCAAGGCTGAACTCTGAAGATAATTTTACCTGAAAAGTTTACAAAGTCACATTTATAGCTTTAATGCCAAGAAAAAAAATGTATATTTATATAGAGAATATTACATATAAATATGTATTTAAATAAAACATACATAGAGTATGAATTCGGTTTCTGATTAAGACGGTTTATTTAAGTCCATACATGTAGTTTTCTGTCTCTGTGCTAAATATATAGCTGTGTACCACCCAAAACAGCCCAACAGGCAGATGTCAAAGCTGTCTAAGAGCCTTCAGATTACTCAAGACATCCACACAGGTCAGACATGGTATTCACAGGAAAACCATGATCCCAAGCCCCTAGAAAACAGATACTGAACACTCAGTGTACTGAGGTTTTAGTTAGGTAAGCAATGGAGCCTTGTTTCAACTTTGTCCAGTGCCATCCAGGATGCTCTAAGCCATCTCTTCCTCAGGTTTTAGAAATCTGTGTCTTGAAGTGTAGAGAAATGAAAACTAGAATGTAGCTCTCAATCATCCAGGTTCTCCTTTTCTGGAGAGATGTTCTCCTTTTCTGCTGCATTCTTTTTAAAAGCATTTCAATCACTTTTGAAACAGACAAAACACTCATTTTTCTTATCTTACATTAATATTTATATAAGTTTATTTATAAGTATTTATGTGAAGCAATTATAACAATTTTTATGCAATTATCAACTCCTTGAATTAATAAATCTTAATAACATAAATGATTCATATTCTGTCCTTTGAACTCAAGGTGTTTCCTCTCTTGCACATTTTCCCAGTACCCAAGAAAAAGGTGGTTTTGGTGGAAAAAATCATGCATCTTGACTGTGGCCTTTTTACTTAATTGATGTATATGTACAAGAGTTATAGTTATTTATATATTTAAATTTTCAAATAAAAGTTTCTGGGTAATGTAGCAGAGTCTTTGAAGCAGCGGTTCAAGATTAATTTCAAATTTCAGCTTCCTGGCGAGGTTACTTTTTTTAGATAATGAAAACTGTCTTTTCTTATTATATGTCAATAGGATTTTTTTCATATTATAATTTTGGCATTTCAAATTCAGAATTTTCTTCGTATCTCCGTGTTTGCATTTTAATTGGATGAGACTATCCAGCAGATTAGAACAAAAATGCCAACTTGTATTTCTAACCTTATTATTTAAAACTCTGAGGAACCATATGACTTTGGCATTACTGCAGTGCTGTTGTTTCACCGCATAACCAAGGCAGACAGAGTGAATTTATGGCTATTTGGAGTATTTGACAAATACTAAAGGAAAATTGCTATATAAGCAATGTATAAGTACAGTCAAGCAATTTATTTCTCATTTTCTAAGAAGCAATTTGATAAGAAAATGTTTGCAGAATTAAGCGAATGGCTGCATTATACATGTTAGTAAACAGACTGGATTATTTCCTTCTTTCTCCTTGTGATAAGCAACTTTGCACTTCCCCAGGTGTGACTTTATTGGTGTATGAATAATTCAGCTTTTTCAACTAACTTATCTCAAGAATGAGTGCTATCCAACATTTTTTCTTTCCCTTTCCTGCTATGCCCTTTGTCAATTCTTCCTTATGAAGTAAATTGTTGAAATATAGACAAAAGGGAGATAAAAATTCCTCAAGGCACAGGGAGTGAAACAAAGGAATATTCAGTTTGCAGAAGTTATTCTTGATTTATTCTTGACAGTTGTAATTGAATTAGATGTCTAGGGGAAATAGCAAATGTTGATTAGAGATGACAAGCAGCTTTTGACAGTTTTCATAGCTTCAGCACACTGTATGAGTATATCAGTAATATATGAATGGATATTATATTACAAAGTTCATTAGTTAAGGTCGACATTTATGCTTGTAAAGTAGTCAAAATTCAGGTTGAAATTATAGGAGTTCATATAAGCAATGGTTACATCATCATTCATGGAATTTCAGTGATACTGTGTAACAGAGAAACCTGGAATTCAGTACATGGGCAAAAATATTTTTAATAGATTGACTTATTCTCTGCAAAATGATAATTCAGGTCAACATTGGTATATGCAATAGAAAAAGTGAGTATAATTGATTTCAGGCTTAGATTTTTACATAACTTATTTTTATTTGAAAGAGAAGAACAAGGCACTTTTCAACTTTTCAACAGTATGTTCAACAAATTTAAAAAGTCAGTAAGTCCCACAGAGTTATTATATAAAATGAAACCCTTATGTCGTAGTAATAATTGTTAATAGTCAATAATTTAGCAGGAAATTAGAGTTGCACTGGTCATTTTCTGCAGCCAGTGAATTTAAAATATGTGCTTCAGGATATCAAATGCATTTGGACATGTAAAGAAGCAGATTAGTTTTCAGACATGTCTTAGATAAGAGCTGTATGAAGCTGTACTTCTAAGAAATAAGTTACCTGCTTTGCAGTCATAATAAATTAGTCCCCTGTTTGTTAAAGCTCATTTGAAAACTCTTCTTCTTAGTCTTGTCTATCCTTTTGGTGATATTCTGGAACAAAAATGTCTTCATATAAAAAAAAACTGCCAGCATTCCTTGACTTCCAAAACTCTCAAGGCCTATATTATATATATCTGATGATGCCTAATTATATACACTAATTTGGCATATATAATATCATATTAAAAGTCAAATGAAAACATTCTGCAGCACAAACCCTTTAAAGTCTTTGAACATGTTCACACACATTTTACAATTCTTTCTGCATACTTCAACTGCTTAAAAGTTGACCTTACAGGAAGCCTTTGGGGTAAAATATGTGAATGTTAATAATCCCCTAAACACTTATTTACATTATAAACTCTTAAAGCTTCAAAGGAGCTGTCACAGGCTCCTCTCCCAAACATTTCAGTCCCATGTCCATTCATCATTTGCTTTTATCATGCAAATTCTCAGACAGAAAGAGAATTCCAGTCTGAATGAGACATTGGCACTTAGAACAAGTACTTTTTTTTTTTTTTCAGTGAGTGAGTAATGTTCTTTAATTTCAGTCTTTGTTAAGATAATTTCAATCACAATATAACAGATTCCAGTTATAAAAGCCAGGAATTTTGCAAAGTTAATATTATCAATATAAGCATGACACAGCCTTGCCAGGGACACCATTTAAGAGGGAACCTCAGGATTGCTTTGCATGAGACCAGTAGGCAAAGTATGTTAAATGAAAAGTTTGCAATTCAATTTAAATCATAAAGCTATAAGTGAGTATTACAGATTGAAGGAGAAAAGTGGTAATGAAATCATGTTTAGAGCTGCTGAAACTGTTTGTCAGAATACTTTCATTGCAAAATTTTGTTCCAAGCACAATGTCAGTGTATGTGAGATTATGCATTCTTAGATAAAATTTGAGTTACCAGCATTTTCTAAATTAAACTTTGCATAAAAAACTTAGGTCAAGTAGTTTTTTATTCTATATTATACTTTATTTTGTAATTTCTTTAATATTTTCACATTCTTTAGCATATTTATTTTGTATATATATATAAATATTTTATATCTATGTCTATGTCTATGTCTATGTCTGTGTCTATGTCTATGTCTATGTCTATCTATATCTATATCTATATCTATATCTATATCTATATCTATATCTATATCTATATCTATATCTATATCTATATCTATCTATATCTATATCTATATCTAATCTATATCTATATCTATATCTATATCTATATCATCTATATCTATATCTATATCTATATCTATATCTATATCTATATCATCTATATCTATATCTATTTTATGTGTTTAGTAATAATAATAGACAGTATTTAGTATCACACCTAAATAGCATAATAAATAGTTTAAATGTGTTATTGGCTTTTCTGTAATCCTCTACATCTTCAATGGTACCTTAATTGAAATATCTGTTTTTCTAGATTAAGATATGTTCTGTTCATGGAATGTCAGATTGTTTCATTAGAGCACAAAAGGGAGTTCTGCTCTAGAAAATAAGATAATCTCTTCAGGTACTGACTGGATGCATGGCTGTTTCAAGTATCTTATGTACCAGTCCAGAATATTTTTGCAGGACATTAGAAATTATGTCATGTTTCACAACAGTTTTTCTGAACTTGCATTGTTAAGAATTTGGTCTCAAACATAAAAGGTTCAAAGTTGTGCCAAAAGTGCACACAAATTCCACTTACCTTTCTTTACAGATGTACAGATCCTGGAAATTCTGCATCTTAGAAAATACAATTAAAATCTCTTTCAACTTATCAGAAAGTTGAAAATTAAGCAGATTTTAAAACTCTGCATTACTTAACTATCAGATTTATAGAAATCTCACAGAAACAGACAACAGTCATATTATGCAACACGAAATAAAAAACAAATGTACATAAAAAATAAAATACTTAAAAATAACACACTTTTAAAGGAAGCAGTTTAAAGTGAAACAAACTCATGACAGTTGTCATTTCAGTATAAGTAAATTTAACATTAGAGGTTAAAAATAGAGATAAATAAATCAACCTACTCTGATTGCCTCTGATCTGCAAGTTCCTAGTCTTGCAGTCACAAAACTCAGCATTTGGAGCATTCTTTGAAGTGTAGGTGTTGTGTGTGAGCACATAAATGTGAATTGTAATCTCCTTAGGAAACTCATTGCAGCAGTTTAGCACAAATTCTCTAAAATTCCACAGGGTGAAAAAATTGTATAGGTATTTTAAATAGCATTTTATTTCTGATTTTTAAAATATCTAACAGAATACTTTGATTTAGAACATGTTAGCTAGGAATATAAGGTTGATTCATTTTCAGCTAATCTAGAAGAAAACATTACAGTTTATCAGCAATATCATTTCAGTTTTACCACTTTTTATGATTTCTGTACTCTCTACTGGAGAATAACATTTAGTGTACTTTAGAATTTGTTTTATCATCTTGCAGTCAGTGATTGCTGAGACAGAATACTAAGTTTTTCAAATAATTTTAAGGTCTAAACTTATGTTACTTTCAGTTGCTAGAATACTCCACTGAAATGAGTGATAGAAAAGATGAAATAGCTCTCAGAAAATGAAAACTGGGGAAAAAAAAAGTAAAGCAATAAAGAGGTCTAAAAGGGTGAGGTTATAAGAGCAAACAACTCTGAACTACAAACATTTTTGAATAAAGAAAACTTCAGAGGAGCAGTGTGCATGCTGAAGTCCAATACCAAAGAAAAATATTGTCCTTCTGAGCACATTCAGTGCCTGGCTTTGCCTGACTACTGGATGAAAAGAGAAATGGGCAGTTTTATAATGTGCAAATATAGCTGTACTGCAGCTTTGTACTTACTGACCATTGTGCTCACTGTGGGACACTACATTAGCTTTGATTAATGAGGTTTGTTGGAAAATATTCAGTTAGTAACAAATAATTACTGGAAAGAAATGATCAAGTTCTTCTGTATCTTTATGCTCTCCATTCATTTAGTCAAATTTAAATGCCTGGCTCTCAAAACAATTGCCACAATCATGCTAAATTTACTTTTCTGGGTAGTACATGTCATTCATCAGATTTCAGATATGGTGCATCCTACTGACAATTGTTCTTAATTTTGAAAATTGTTTTGAGGTCAATGAGCCATATCATGCTCATGATGGGCAGATTAAGCATTTATATCAAAATGAGAAATACTAGTTCTGAATATTTTAATTTATTTGTCTCTCCTGCAGCATATATTTCCCCAGCAAATTAATTTGTAATGTTTGCTTTTATTTTAGGTTTTAAAACTAAAGATGTGAAAGGAGATCTCATGTGAAGAACTCAAATAAAACTCTCCCTTCCAATCAGAGCTCCAGCTGTGCAGTTAATAGGGCAGCAGACAGAACAGTGACAGTGACAGAAGGCAACACAAGTGGAATTGAAAAGAGACCTAATATCAGAAATATCCTTCTACAGTACTAGGAGTACAAGGTAGAGAAAAGGGGATACTACAGCACCTCTAAACTTTAGAATGTGATGCTGGACTTGTAAGGTAGATTCCAATTGCTTTGAGTGACCTTTTTCCTAATGAAATTCAAAGAATGTTTGTTTAAGGCTCATGCAGACCTGGGCTGTCACCAGAAGCTGACTCTCCACCTGTTTGCTCTACTATCACTTAAGGCATAAACAATTTTTCCAGCAAGACTTCTCCAATGAGAGCAATTGATTCAGTTACCACACTCATATAATGGAATCAAGAAGAGAAAATAAATTGAAAAACTAAAAAAAAATCTCATATGCTTTAACCTGAAAAATATTGGGAATTCCTGATAAAACAAGCTTTATGCTGCAGTGGGTGAAAAAATATTAGAGCACATCTTCAGAAAGTTAACACATGCAAAAATTTCTGTCTTCATACCCTGTAATTTAAAAATTATTACCACTGCACTTGGAATAGAGGCAATTATACTTGAATTGAATGTGGACAAACTGACTGGAAAAAACATTGACAGATAGAAGAAAACTGTATAAAGCCTCATCAGCAGTGTGGCACAATGTCAAATTTTGACTCTTATAGATTGACTATACAGAATAGTATTTGTTAAACAGTTTCACAATGTTTGATAACTTTGTCTACCCTATTTCACGTATTTTGAATCAATATAATTATATAGCAGCTACTGAAAAGAAAATTTGTTCTCTGTAGTTATCATTTTTTCTTCCTCCAAGACATTTTTTTATTGGATCTATAAAACTAGGTAAATTCAGTTTTCTAGTGAAGTTATTATAAAAGGATAATTAATAACTGATAATTATTTCTGCTGCTGTTTTTAGAATTTTAACACCTGGAGTACCTACAATATCTGGGGCTCTGCTGTGCAAACCTTTAGCCAACAATTAACTTTCAGAATTAATTACCCTGCTATTTCAGATAAACCCTTAAAGCTTGACAGTAAAACATATCTGTCTTTCCATACTCCTAGGTACAAACAGCTTCCAGGCATGCAATAGTAGCCATGGCTCCCAGAATTTTACTGCTCTGCTTCTTGATTCATTTCTTAGTTGCACCTCTACTGCTCTTATGAGCACAGATTTTTTGAGTTAAACCTCAAGTTGTCAAAGCTGGGCAGTTTAGTTCAGCCAAGATATCTGTTCAGCCTAAACATGAATTTCCCCGCCAAGACAAATAGCTGTTTCTCTCAAGCACAGAGAATGCCCTGGCTGAGAAGCCAGACTGGAGAGTGGTGAATGCAGGTAAGACCCAGGGAAAAAGCAGTTTGAGTTTTCCCAAGCTACTCAAAGGAAAACAGAATGGAAAGAATTAATAACAAAGCTGGCACTTGCTGTTGTGGACAGGAGGAGTGCTTGAGAGATGTGATGTTTTGGTAAAAGCATATTTACAAAAGGTGTTGCTTTCCTTGGACAAATGAGTTTTAATTCTAGCCTGAATAGAAAAACACCAGATGAGTAGAATCTTTTCCTGATTTTTTTCTTTTTATTCTTACCATGTGAGAAAACTCTTAAATTCACTTTTAACTGTTTGACTCTTCAGCTTCTGGTCTTCACAGTGTTGCTAGAATCAAAAGACAAAAAACTCTCCAAACAATATTGGGTGGTAAGGTAAGAAGCAATTCTTTAATGAAAGCTTTCAGATGCACAAATATGGCTCTGCACACACATGATATAGGATTTCTGCAATTTTTATAGGGTAAATTAATTAGTATATCTAGCAGGTACATCCAATAAGAGACCAGTAACCCCAGCAACACCCCCTTGGGTCAGGCCTTTGGAGCTGGTCCAAGGAATTCTTTGTCCTATATCATGTTATGTCTTTCAAATTGTGGTGAAAAACAAGATGTCTTTGTTAGAAGTTCTCTTCTTGGGAATCAGACTAAACAGAATTTCAAGGAAGTGTTAGAAAGGGCCAGCTTATTATTCTAAAAGGTGAGAAAGGGCAGGAAAGGTACTAGAAACTATACAATTACAAAAATAAAACTCAACAACTATGCAACGGTATAAAATAAAAATAATGTAAAATGGAACATATTGAGAAAATGGTAACAAATGTTATGTATGAATAGTTAATAACTACAGATGATCTCTTTTGCTTCAGACTGGTGCATCTGTCCTCTATAGCAAAGTGTTGAAGGTGTTCTGCTGTGGAACATAGTTTCCCACCTCTAAAACCAATATAATCAGACTTTCAGGTAAAAACCCTCAGTAGTTTATTTCTATGTAATTACCAGCTGAAGGAGCTTGTACATCCCTTTTTTGATTCATTATTTATATGGGTTAGTTCAAGGTGCTAACATTACTGGCTCAGGAGACTTTAATAATATACCACATTCACTTCAAAATCAAGTTATGTTCTTACCTAGCAATCATTCTTCTCTCTCTGTAAGGGAATTTTATAGGATTCTGTAAGAACAGCTCAAAACACCACACTGGGATTGGAGAATGAGGAGTTAATATGTCAAAGTTTATGGGGAGAGGGGAAGACGCCTGGAGTATGTCTTTCTCATCATGGACCTATTACAAGATACCACAACTTAGAAGACATAAAAATAGTTACAGGTTTTTCAGAAATCCACTGTGATCCAACAGTCTGCCAAAAAAACAAAGAAAAGCAGTTTTACACAACAGTATTTTGGTATGATTTTGGCAAATATGTATTCATCATAACTGCAGATGAAGACACTGAATACCTGCAGAAAAGAGGGTGCTACCAGTTTTCATGGGGAAAAATGTAGATATTATAGGGCTCCTTTGCCTAGAACAGAAAGGCATAACAAGAATCAATGCTGAAGTTAGAAAAATTGAAATAAGAAGTAAAGCACAATATATTTTAATAGTATTATTAACCTTGATAACAAGCCACAAAGTGATAGATTCTCTGTCTTCTGGGGTCTTTTAGTGAAGATTATATTTCCTGGAAGACAAGTATTGGCCAATGATCCATATCCAAATACAGATTATCAGCTTCAGTGGAGGTTGTCTGAAATGTAATGGCCTGTGATATACAATGCAACAGACTAGCTGATGCAATGATGCCTTCTGGCTTTGCATACTTCAAATCAATAAACTTAAAACTGAAAAAAAGGGCAGAGCCACAGTTATGTTATATATGCATTAACCTATTCCTCCTTCATGAGGTCCCAAAGATACAGTATTTTAAATAACCGTTCTTCCTTTTTTAATATAATAGGAAAAATGCATTTTTCTTCTGAAATAAATAAGAATAAAGGTAAAAATCTGTTCCTACTGACATTACTAGAAATGCTGATATTAATTACAATATAGTCAAAACTTCAACCTGAACCTCTAACTCCTATGGCTGAAAATAACATAAACCCTAAAGTCCTAACATTAATGAAGGAATTTGTCATGTGTTGTTTGAAAGCTACATGTAAGCTCAAATATGTTTAAAAAAGAATTGAATTATGTTTCTTACATGCCATCATTTTAGAATTAAATGGACTGATTGAAAGCCTTTGGCTGCCTAGACTTTTTCAACATATTTATGGTATGTTCATTATTCAGTTAGCTGCAATTCAAGAAGGTACTGCTTAACAAAGGAATTTAACAAGATGTGTAACAAGTCCCATGTCCTGTTTTGGCCAGTAATTAGTTTTTATCTCAACATGTAATCTCTGCCTTTTGTATCTCCCACCAGAGCAGAAGGGTAGTGAGTGAGCCAGTGAGGGGAAGAGAGCTCTGAATTAGCAGGTGCCACTCCTAAATCACAACATCCAGCAGGGAGAATCTGGTAATGGTTATAATGTTAGGAAAATTGTATAGCTGAAACAATATTAATAGATTTCTTTAAAGCATAAACTGGGATGATGTTATTTGTAATTTTTATTGAAAAATAGAAATACAGAAAATAGAGGAAGGCTGATGACTGAGTTAAGAGATCCTGTAAATAGAGAAAAAAAGGCAGAAAAAAATGAATGACACAAGGCTAGAGAATTAAGAATAGGATAATTAAAAATATTGAAAAATAAAAAGTAGAAAACAACCTGATAATAAATCTTTATAACCACTTATAATGAAGTTAGGAGATGGGGAGAAGTAAAAACAAGTGAAATTTCAAGCTGATACAGGGACAACATATTCAGTCTTAAACAAAGCTCTAACACCTGTGGGAGAGAATTACTTTATGGTTAAAGGAGCCACTGGCCAAACTGAAAAGGCTTATTTTTGTGAACCACTAAAATATAAACTGGAAAAACAAATATGTATAGACAAATTCTTAGCTACGCCTAATTCACCACACACACTCCTGGGAAGGGATCTACTTGAAAAATTAAATGGGATAATCAGATTTGAAAAAGGGGAAATTACCCTGGAGGTCGACACTCAACAATACATTCAAATAATGAGTTTACTTTTAGCTGATGTTCCCTTAGAAGGAGAAATCAGTGAAGACATCATAGCCTAAGTGTGTCCTGGAGTGTGGGCCACTGAGAAGCCAGGAAGAGCTAAAAGTGCATCACTGGTTTAAAGAGGGACAATGACCAGTAAGAATAAAACAATATCCCTCAAGGAAAGAAGACAGGGAAGGAACCCAGCCTGTAGTAGAAAAAAATTGCAATGGGGCCTATTAAGAGAATGCAAATCTGATTTCAACACTCCCATATTGCCAGTCTGGAAACCTGATGGGATGTATGGAGTGGTCCAGGATTTGAGAGCTGTCAAATAGTAGAGGATTTAGCACTAGAGATAGCTTGGTTTACTCTCTCAGATTTGAAGGATGCTTTCTTTTGCCTCCTGCTCCATGAAGCCAGCCAAAAGATTAAATGTTAAAAGACAAAGATTAAATGTTTAAAGACAAAGTCAGGCAAGATGAAAATAAAACTTACCTTCACCTGTCCTTCTCACCTGTTTTTCAATCCAGTCAGTGTCATTAATTTTCAGCCTCCAGTATTCTGCTGAGCATCTGATATACATGTCCTGAAGAGTCTTCCCTGGATTGCATTTAAGTCACTATCTAAAGTATATGTATTAACATTAAAATTTTATAGATCATATATTGTGGAGTTGTGAAGTTTTAGCAAAGGTGTCCTGTCAGTCTTTTTTTAGATTCAGCCTTGTTGGCAACCTTGTTCTTTTTATACCTTTTCATTTTCACAGAGGGTAATTAACCTCTCTGTGTGGTGACAGCTTTAAAAAAAATGTGAAGTTATTAATGACCATCATGATTCTATTAGAAATGCAAAAGATCAAATTCAGTAGGAAATTTCAATCAAAGCAGAAAAGGTAAGATGCTAAGCTTGAGTCTCTTAGCATTTCCTCAAGATAGATACATAAAGAATTTGGAAGAACAATAGCATAACCTTTATCAAAATTCCATGAGAACATTACTGTGTTCCTAGGACATACTGCAATACAACACCTTGGAAATACTTAAAATCTGCTTAGGTATTCAAGGAATATTTGATTGCTGCCAGTTTCATTTATCCTTAAGATATTCTGCAAGAACATAGAACAGATTATTTTAACACAATTCACATTCATACATGTATTTTTATCAGTAGAATTTGGATAACATTACTGAAATCAGCTGTTTATGTTTCATTTAGCAAAATTCGAAATATGTTTGTCGTCTGGAGGGGCTAATAAAGATGTAACTAGAAAAGAAATAAAGAAGTGATAATGTCTCTGGCTTATTAATTTTACTGAATTCCCTTCTTCCTAACATAAAGATTGGATTACCTGGCTGAGTTCTGGAAACACACACCAAGACAAGATCGAAGAACAGCATTCACACCATCAACCCACAGATGGATTACAAGGCTTCAGGTTTACCATACTTCTTTTACAATTTTAAATCCTACTATGGGATAGGAGTGACTTGCTAATGGAACTTCAGCTGACTGCATAATGGGACAATAACTATATAAGTATATAATGGAAAATTTAGATTACTCTATTATGATTTCCTGAGGCTGAAGGCTCTTTTATCATGGTGTAATACTACATGTCTCCTGGCATATTCAAAACTGGCCAATAGCTTCCTCTTCTGATTAGACATGATAGAGTTCTCTGCAGATCAAGTCCTGTTGGAGTTGCTATTCATACCCCATTTATTACACTGCTACCCTTTCAATTAATTAATTCACTGATGTCAGCTAACAGTGCACTCAAAGCTCACAGTATGCTCTGCCTCTAAAGCCATGCTTTTTTGTTTAGTCTGCAATACAATCTAAGCATGAGAAAACTAAACAGCATTCAAATTCTACATTCCTTAATATCCATATTCCCAAAAATGCACCAATCCACATTCTTTTCATTTGTGAGTAGAAAAAGGAAAAAACAAACAAACCAAAAAACAAACAACAACAACAAAAAAATACACAACAACTCAAGAAAATAAGTATCAGATTTATTTTAAATACTACTAATTGAATTTCTTCCCAGCAAAACCTACAGACTAACGATTGAAAATAGGCAGGAGGACAAACAGAAACAGTTTTAATTTTATAATACACATTTTTGATAGGCAAGCAGGCAAGCAGTCAGAAAAGTATGATTTCTGAGCTTTGAAAAGGAAGGGATTCTTAATATATCAGACTAACCCTTCTGTAAATACTACTGTATTTGGTAGACCAAAACCTTTTCCAATATATAAGAAATCTTTTCAACTTTCGAGGTAATTTGGCACTGGATTTATACAATAATCAACCTTCATCATGGTATTTTATGATCAACAGCTTTGAACTTAACAGTTGTCTAAAAACTGATTTAATCAGTCCCAAGTAGAGTATCAATGATGAGAAGTAAATTAAAAGGTGTTTTAAAAATAATGAGGAGTGTTTAACCTTTTGGAATTTTTTGTGTCAAAATTGGTAATTAGTACTGTAGTATTTGGAGAAAGCAGTTGAAAGTCTTCCTTAAATATTGAGAAATTTAAAGGCAAGTTACAATCTACTCCTTAAAGTTCAGCTAGGATTAGGAAAAATAAGTTTTTTAATATATAAATAAAAGCCTCCAGTGAGCTATTTAGTCCTATGTCTATAACATTCACAATCACATTCCCATGTACAACAAGAAATGATTCTTGTAGCACTTTTTGGAAGTGTGTTACACTTTTTTGGCCTCAAACTAAAAAAAGAGTAGCCCAACAGCAAAGAGCTGGGTATGTAAATACGGAACAGAGCTCTGGGTGTGTAAACACATCCTAACAAGAGCTCTGAATTCTGAGCCCTCAGAGGTCCCACAAGACAACTATCTCAAGTCCTTCACAGACCTTTAATTACTTATTTCAGCAAGTGCTACTGCAGAGCTAGGCAGGTAGCAGAAAGTGGGAGATATCCAGGAGATTTCAGCTCTCTGACAGCATAGATGCTGCCCAAAGGTACCTATCTCATTGCTCAATCTGTTTGACCAAGAAGAATTAACCTGAATAAATTTGCTAAGCTGCAGCTTGACAAGGGAGCAAAATATGTCCAAAGGCTTGCTTACATATTCCAGCTACATCCAATAAATCTATTACTTCTTGAAAATCTTGCTTTGCTTACATACCTTAGGCTACTGCAGTCAGGGTATTGCTTAAAAAGCAGTTGTCTAGTTGCCTCACAGATGTACCTGGGGTATCTTTAATCAAGATATCTTTCACTGGTGCTCAGAGCAGTGAAAGAAGAGCATGGACTTCATCAAACTTCTTCCCAAACTCAAAGGATTTTGAACTGGTTTGTTTGAAACACACATCAGAGTGACTGCTGGGATCCCAGTTCCTGAACAAAGGTAGAAACATATATTCTACAACATTTATTTGTGCTGTGCTTATTGGTATCACCTTCTTCATCTTAACACAGACAGAGGAAAATGTAGCACAGTGCACTCAAAACTCCAGAGGTGAGAAGCTGCAGCACCTCTATGATCCTGGTCCAGCCAGCAGCAGGGGTGTGCTCCCAGCAGGAGAATGCAGGTCCATAATACATATATAAAGATCTATGATAAATATATAGTAATAATATAATAGAAATATAATTCAATATCATTTAAATACATAATAATACTTAATTATATGATTGTGTTATATTTAATTACATCTACTTAATATATAATTATATTTTATTATAATTTTTTAAATTTAAAGTCGCTTCTTTTCACCTCAATTTTATAATCTTTTCTTTTCTTTTCTTTTCTTTTCTTTTCTTTTCTTTTCTTTTCTTTTCTTTTCTTTTCTTTTCTTTTCTTTTCTTTCTTTCTTTCTTTCTTTCTTTCTTTCTTCCTTCCTTCCTTTCTTCCTTCCTTCCTTCCTTCCTTCCTTCCTTCCTTCCTTCCTTCCTTCCTTTCTTCCTTTCTTCCTTTCTCTTTCTTTCTTTCTTTCTTTCTTTCTTTCTTTCTTTCTTTCTTTCTTTCTTTCTTTCTTCCTTCCTTCCTTCCTTCCTTCCTTCCTTCCTTCCTTCCTTCCTTCCTTCCTTCCTTCCTTCCTTTCTCAATAACCTAAGAACACTTAAATGCTAGTCACAGTTTTGATCACTAATTTCCTATCAGAAAGTTTCATGTGATGATCACCAGGATGTGCAAAGAAGATTTTTATGGCCAGCAAGAGATACAGAAATTCAGAACAAGAGACTCTGTAGAGAAGCAAAAAAGATGAGAGAGTGACAGATTAAATATATAAATTAACTACTCTAAATAAAGGAGGCAATGTTGATATAATAAAAGTTTCTTTTCAATATGCACTTATATTCGATTAGGGACACCAATAAAAAGAAAATGTTGTAAAAGGCCAACAGATGCCTTGAGGCAAATAAAATCCCAAATGTCATCTTCACAGATGAGACAATAGTTCCAATATTGTATTTCCCATGGACAGACACAGCTCCTTTAAAGTGTGACCAAAATGCTTCCTGTAAAACCGTATATCAAAGGATTTTGAGAACTGGGAAAGGTTGTATAAATATCTTGGAATATGGCTTGGCTTGCTCTGTGGTTTTGTGCAACATTTCTAACTTTGCAATCCAGAAAATGCAGTTTGTGTATAGATGACTTTTTGTACGTGTTTCAAATATGATGATATTGTAATACATGTGGACAAATATTGATTTGCAATGGTTAAAATGGCAAATTCTGCTAAATAGTCTTTCCTTGTAGCTCAGAATTCAATGAACTAAAGTATACCTGGACTGTAATATTCAGTGAAACTCAAAGAATTATACAGGAAATGCAACACAGGGATAGGGAGGGTTAGTGCAGAAAAACCCTACTCTTCCAAAAAATATAGCACTTTAAGCCCAAGGAAGAATCCATGTTATACTGTTTGACATTAAATTCTTGGACCAGACTACTACCTGTTTTTGTCTACCACAATTGAAATTTATACAGAGGTAAGGTAGTTTTTGTTGTCCAGCTCTACAAATCATTAGCAGTAAGCATTATGTAAATTAAAAAGAATAGGAAATAGCATAAAACACAGGCCCAAGCAAAGACCTTCAAAATACTTAGAGTATGTGTATAAATCTAAACAAATAAATTAGCATATCATGAAGTAATATTGCTCACTTGCATTCACTAGGAAAAAAAATGAAACCAAAACTGAAATCAAAACAAAACCATTTTCCTGGATAAAAGTGACTGTATAATCAATAAACTTTAAAGAGAAATGGCTGTTCAAAGGGCTACAAACACCACATTGGCTGATGGTTTTGGCATCCATCTTTTTATTTTATGATGAAAAAGATTTTTTTCTCATTATGTTTGAGAAGAACATGGCCTGAATCTCCACAATTTGAGCATGATGTTTCCTTAGATTTGGGGTCTGATTTCCACAAAGCAAAGATTTTTAATTTCTTTTTTTCCTCTTTTCATTCACGGGTGCAAGAAAACACATCATTAATGTACTCAGACAGTAAAATCATCAGGTCCACATCTTCCAATTTCACTTGCATTTCTTCTCTGAACAAGGACATTGTGCAAGTGCTGCAAAGGTATTTGCCATCCATTGAAGCAGAAATTCTGGAGTCCCTTAAGCAGCCAGAAAAATGGTAGGGGGTGGAGAAGGTGATAAAGGCCTGTCACTCATCTGAAGAGATTGCCTTCCCAGGGTGATTTCCCAAACAAAAAAGCACAGCAATTCTAGGGCTAATAATGCCTATGGAGAGTAAAGAAGAACAGAAGAAGTATTATGATATTTTGGAATAGAAATGTATTTACATCTTTTCACCAGAGGTACTACAAAGCCATTGAATAAATATAAGATAACAGGCTAGAAAGACTGATCTGGAAGTACTCAAGGACAACTGAACCTGTAAACCAAATGCCAAATAAAAATATCAGCTTCAGTTCTGTGTGCTAAAATACAAGATACAAACATAGTTACTTAGACATAATGTACATAGCCATGAAAGTTTTCCACTGAAATATGTTTGTGCCATAACTAAGAAAGGGCTGCTGCAGACACAGAACTTTGGTGAGGCAAAAAGAAGCTCTCTCTTTCCTGATAAGGTGGAGTAATGCAGTATTAATGTAGTGTATTTCCCACCTAAGGGGCTTTTAAAAGGCTTGTGTAGGCTTAGCAGTATCAAGCTACTGGTTCATTATTTTACAGCTTAGTATACTCTGAAGTTCCCCCTCAAAAATGATACAAAATTCTGAAGAAAAAGATCTCTTATCTCCATCTCCCCCTTCCCAAATATAACTCCCAGGACACACTTTACCAACTAAAGGTTCAATGAAGACACATGATAATTCCAATATATTACTATAATTCCAATATATTACTATACCTCACCATTTTATCATATACATTTTAAGTGTATATACTTAGAATCTCACTTTCTGAGTAATTCTAGGAATGTGGACATTCCATTTTGTCTTTTGCTACACTTATTTATTAGTAGCTTTAGTGCTACTTAAAAAGATTGGATTGACAGCTGTAGAGAAGAAATCCCCCATAGAAAAGGGATAGGGTCAACAGAATTCTCTGCACTAGCTCAGCAGAGTGTTGTGGTGTTAACATATAAAAGAAGGTCAGTTCCACTGCACACTTAGTTTTTAGCCTTCCTGATCAACCTGCCAAGTTTGCCAATTAGTGCTGGTTGCACTCAATATGATCTATGATCTGCTTTCCAGCATGAGCAGGCTGCCACACAAATATGCTTCACATAGGCAACTAAACCAAATGTTTCAGCATTGTGAAGTCTCTTGTAAACAAAGCATTATTTGCATTGAAAACTAGAAAGAGAAGCTTTGAAATGCACTCATATACATTGTATATATATGTATATATATGCATATACAGTGTGTGTATATATATATATATATATGAGAATGTTTTGGTGAATGCTGAACAAAATCCCTGTTTACCCACAGCACATTACCCATTTCAATATAAATAAATCACTCGTGGAATATGTAGCACATTTAAGAATAATTTACAGTACTCCAAATAAAAAGGATGGCTGCTTCACACCATATGCACAATAAAGGAAATGAGAGGGCATGTGGGTATGTAGTATAAGACAGTGACAAATACTGGCATGAAGTGAAAGGCAGGGAACAATAAATAGGGACATATCAGTCTGAAACACAGCTTATTCCTTACTATTACATCCTAATCACATATTACAGAGTTTGCTAGTGGCAAGGCACACAAAATCCCACAAGACTTGGCAGCAACAGAGTCTGAAGGTGGCGTCTTTTTATAAAGAAAGAAGAAATTATCCCTTGAGATTTTTTGAAGCGTTAATTCCCTGGTATAGCACCCAGAGCAGGTTGGAACAGAAGAATGATAAAACTGACTTTATGATTTCTGTGGATTGTGTAAAAAAAAATTTAAAATGCAATCCACATTAAATTAAATTCAATCTTGGCTGTGGGGGCATTTGAAGGGGCAAAGGTAAGGCTGTCACACATACAAGGTAGGCTTGTTTGTCAGGTATGTTTCTTTAGGGATTTTCAAGGATGTGAAATGGTCTTAAATTTATATTAAATTTGCTGTTTGGCTGTGGGAGCCCTAGGAAACCAGTCACTGTGCATCATCTGACTATTGTATTCATATTATACTGCCTTTCTAAAAGTGGAAGAGAAGATAAAGGTACAATATTTTTGATGTATACATAATAAAAGGTGTCAGAGAAGAGGAAACACTTTTTAAGCATTTTCAGATCCAGCAGTAAATTTAAGTACTGCACATAAAAGCTTTAATTATAATTTTAAAATAGGTTTTCTGCTAATACTTCCTATATGTCAATATCCTTACAACCATCATAATTCTTATATGTCAAAAACAAAGGAATATCCCAAATAGAAGAGTCTGACACATATCATTACTGATAAAAGACTATTTAAACTAGAGGTAAAGCTGAAAAGACAGAGTTTTTGTATGCTCTTCAGTAATATATAGTAATGTCAGGAAATCTTAGGAACACATCTGAAATTGTGTACTGAATTCTTAATTAAATCCTCTAACTGATTGGAATTAAATAGGAAAAAAAACCCAAAACCCTGAAGTGATTTGGCTCTGTTGGATAGACATGCCATAGATTGAGTAAAACATCTTGGTACTTGATTTACAGTCCTGGTCATCAAAAGGACTTTACAATTTAAAAAGTACTTCAGCTTTTCATACTCCATCTCTAAGGCACACATTTTAGACAATGTAGTAGTGTTATAGCATAGCAGTATCTGTTATGTACAGCAGTGTCTGGACCGCCCATATAAGATCTTCAAGTATCAAAATATGCTACCAAAAGTTTTTGTGTACTTTTTCCCCATCTCAGAAATCATTCCCTTTCTCATATGAGATCTTTATGATTCTTTTGCCCACTGTGCATTGTATTACAATTTATCCTTCACTATGAAGCAAGGAATACCACTGATATGGTTCAGAGTGAAAAGACTTATAATACAACTCTGCAGATGTTGACAGCTTGTGAAAAACTTTAAGAAAGGTTCAACAGCATTTTAATTTGAACAATTTTGAATTATTGTTGAAGGTTTGCTCAAACCATGAGGATCATATCCCAAAGTTTCTAGTAAATTAATTTTCCAGGAGTGAAAAGAACCTTTATTAAAAAATGCCATGAAAAAATGTTTTGTACAATTACATTTTTCTTTCCAGTTTTTCACTGTGGATAGCTCAGATGTACTTTTGAATTTTAAAAGATCCATATTTGGCTTGGCCTTAAATTTCAATCTCATTTTAAGTGACTTCTCACATATTTGTTTAAACAATGAATAGTCTCAAACTGCCAGTATGCAAATCTATTATGTGTATTTTCTGGTACATGAAGTTCTGTCCTGGCCATAAGCAGGATTCAGCTCGGAAAAATTTTCCTCTTACATTCTGGCCATATGTTTTCTTTTAGAAGAGCAACAGCTCCAACTTATTTCAATTACATATAAGAATATTTGTAGATTAATATTATACTTTTCAAGGGAGGATATGTTAGTCATGCAATCTTTCATTCTCAAATGAGCAAAGGTTCAAAAAGGTCACGAAATGCCTGTTGTGATGGTTACTATCACACCACAAAAGCTGGCATTATGAGTACTCAATTACATTAGTGTTATGAACAGCTGAAACCTCTATAGATAGAGTGCTATTAATCACTCCAAGCTGTGTTGCCAGAAACCTCTTATTGACTGAGACATTAGGAGAAATAAGTTTGTGTCACCACAGGATATTATTATCAAGGGTCTTATTGTTGAAGTTAGCAACACATGAATATAGCTGAAGAAGATGAAAGACTTCTAAAAAAACTAATGCAAGTAACGGTGCAAAAGGATGAAAGGAAAAAATTTGATTATGGAAATAAGTGCTAATTCTTGGAAAGCTTGCTGGTCTGTATGCACTTTTTATTTTTTTTACAGTTGTGTTGGCACTGTAAGAGTATGAGCATTTGAAAATGACAATATTAATTTTCTGAGTATATTAGTATTGCCTAAGTGTGTGAAACTTTGTCACTCCTCTCCTCCTGAGACATTGGTTACATTAGATGGCAAATGCCACAAGTATTTCTTATCTACCTTCAATAAAGCCTACCTTACTTTTTCATTTTTACCCTGTTGATACATAGTAGTTATTTTTTTATTGACTGAAACCAAATCACTTTTCTTTCCATGTAGAAAGTATTTTCTAGTGCCCCAGGTATTTAAAGTTTTGCCTTCATCCTGGAGTAAAACATCATCAAATGGTAGATCTTTTGTGTTAAGATCACTGTATGTTTGAACTTGTTGGTTTTTATCCCTGGATATGTGATAGAAATACTTCTGGATCTAGACTATGAAGATGATTACAAGAATAAAGCTTCTGATTGTATTTGAAGGTTCATATGTCACTTTTATTATTGTAGAGCAAACCATAAGGAACCTGAGTTTATGAAACTGACTCTAAGAGGAATAGTAACACATCTGTCCTCCCAGCCTCCTATATATACCTTTACACATCAAGTTTTAAGAGCCTTGTCTTCATAAAAAGCAAAATTCA
The DNA here is from genome assembly GCF_029582105.1 of Oenanthe melanoleuca. NCBI lineage: Eukaryota > Metazoa > Chordata > Aves > Passeriformes > Muscicapidae > Oenanthe > Oenanthe melanoleuca. The sequence goes on along the minus strand of NC_079337.1, from coordinate 36,551,597 downwards.
AATGCAGAATGTATTTCAAGGATTCTTATTATCATTATTCTCCAGTTTTGTAACTAAAAGACATTGATAATGTCAGCTTTGGTGAAGTTATTATGTAGGTACAGTTATTATCCCTGGGGAAAAAGCAAAACAAAAATATGTTTGCCTGGTATCCCTTTTGAGCCCTTTTGCTCATATCCCCTTTGAGGTATAGATTATGTTTTTAGTCTTTTGCAACATGCCTGAAAACTTTTGCTCCTTCCTAAAATGGTTGAGTAGGTATTCATTAAATTAACCGAATGAAAAATTTTGTCCTTTCTGATGATTTTTGATTTTACCACATCACTAGCAGACATGGATCTCACCATGTGCAATTCTTTAAAGTACAGCCAATTAAATAAAAGTAAACCATTTTCTGGTGGTCGTTGTTGCCCATGGCTCTATTAATTGCTCCTGTATTTGTTTTGATTTCTGCTGAGCTCTTAAGTCCTGAGTTCTCTGCAACACTGTTAGTCTGTTACAGACTCTAGTCTTACATACAGTTCAAAAGATAAAATACTAAAAGGGCAAATTGGATAGTCATTCTCCTATGCTTGGATTCTGCAGGATTTACTGGCTGAACTGTTTTCTCAGCCCTGCCACAGTCAGTAGGGTATATTACATCTGCACTTGCTTCAGCAGCTGCTCCTTAATGTGCCACTGGCATGCTGTTCATAAACAAAAAATTTCATGAACCTCATAGTGCAAAATCTGGCTGCAATTGAGAGGAAAGAAAACATGCCTTTCCTACTAACTTTAGGAATGCACAAACATTTAAGTTCCCAGTACAAACAAGTTCAAGTCCCATGTCAGTCAAAACTGGAATAAAAAGAGGCAATTCTTGTGGGTCATCAGAGTCATATGTATTAATTTGAAATTAAAAAGCTCTTTCATATTTTTCACTAGATGTTCCACTGAACCTCTCATTTTGAATATTATATGTTTTGATAGAAAAAAAGCCTTCATAAATCTCAGATTTTAAAGGTAGATATGGCTACTTAAATCACCAAAACTCTTAACCTGTTAACCAAAATCCTGAAATCTATAATTTCTCTCTAGACCTGATAGTTTTTCATTTTTTTATGCTGTCTTCATAGCCAATTCACCTAAACATCACACAAGATCATCTTCTCAAGACACTTCTAATGTGTAGATTATTGCATTTACCTAATTTTTTCTCATTACTTAAGTTCTTCCTAAATGTTGATTTTTTTCCCATAAAGCAATTTTTTGTATCTGCATCTTTTAACATAAAAAATACCAAATACCATTGAATCCATAGCTCTTCTAAGATTGTTCACTCATTTTTTATACTCAGGCAATGAAGAAGCTTTTGTAATAGATTGTATTTCCAATATTATTCAGGAGAGAGTCAAGAATGGAAGAGCTTTTCCAATATATTTGTGCACATTCTTTCAGAGAATGTTGGACCAAGTCATATGAAAATAACCATCTTTCCAGGGCCAGCAGAACTACCCACTTAGGACCTGATCCAAGATTCACAGAAGACAATGTGATTGTTCTATCAGTCTCTGTGGGCTTGTGTTGTTATAAAATGATGAAACTTTCATACCCTGCATTACAAGTGGGGGCCAGTAACAGATGCTCCACTTTAACACTGAACATGAAACAAATCAGTTTAGGCAACCTGTTTTCTACTTGGATAGCAAATTAGAGATGTACAAATATTTTATAACACAAAGAACCCTCCTTTCTTTATCTCCTTATCCCCTGCTTGCTTTGACAAAAAAAAAAAAATGTATTTTGAGAAGCAAAAAGGTAAAAGTACCTCTTCCAGAAACAAGTGTATAAAAAGCTTTTCACCAAAGAAGCTGCTCAAAACAGTTGACATTTGTCTGCTTAGCCAGCTACATCAAGACAAAAACCTATAAATGCAATACACCATTTGCAGCTACAGTAAAACAGAAAGAAAGGTCCCCCTTATCCTTGAGATAGAAGATTTATGAAAAACAAAGCACATTTGTAATTATGATTTATTTTGAGTGTGGTAGTTGGGTCCCTGGGGTTTATTTTGCTGACAATTTCTTGCCAGTAATGTGCAAAACAGAAAATTTTTGCATCTGGCAAGGTTAAGCAGGGAATACTTGCTCTTCATTAGGACCCCAAATGACTTCAGCATCTCCACTGAAATTTGTGACTGAAATTTGCACAGAATAAATTTATGTCTGAGAAATCATTGCTTTGGGCTTTAAAAATATCCCACTCTATGCTTCTGAAAAAAAAAAAAAAAGATAACTGGACAAAGAAAAAGTAATTGGATCAGTATTCTGGGTTGACTTTAAGGAAAAGTCATAGAGTTTGTGAAAACAGTATTTAGATTTAGCTAAATTCAAATCATGTTGCTGTTTATTGATCATTTATTTGGTTTCCATTTTTTCCATTGTTTTTCTTAAACACAGGTATTCCTTAAAAAACTAGACAACAAAATGTTCTTTAACAGGTTCAGACATAGGGTCTTGAGCATTTGTTTCACATTTTGTTCCTGTGAAATTTCACAGGGAAGGCTACTTATTACCACTTGGTAATTCCAACATTATATATTCTCTGTGAGACACTGCAACAGTACACTTTACAAAATGCTTCTCACACAAATGACTGTAATGTAATCTGTTTCACTGGAACATATAGATTATTTCCTCTTATCACAAATGTATTATGCCTTATCTACAACCAAAAAAAAATGTGATCTCTTTTTTTACAGAAGTGTCTGCAATATCATAATTGCATGATTTTTTTTCTTTCAAAACTTCACTAATTAATTTAATTTAGTCTACATACATCAGCTGAGTAATTTTCTGAAATATAGCATTATTGCAGAAAGTACAATACACAGCCTGACAAATAACTCCTGCTTGGAAGGATACAGATTCAACTGCTCCTCACACATGAAATGTTAGCATCAAGAAATCTGGACACAAAGTAATAATAAAAATAACAATAATAGTAACAACAATAATACCTCAATTTCCTCAAAGCATGTTTCAAATGAATCAGACCAAACCTGCAGTGTGACCAGAAATTTCCATTTGCCAGCACCTGAGCTGAGAATACCCTGTATAACATGTTAATCTCATTCCCCAAGACAAGGCTTCTCTTGCTGTCAAGCATATTTCTAAAGCTGCAAAACCCAACCATTGTTTCTTAATATTCAGCTATTAGTGGCTGGGATCAGATAAAGCACACAACAAATTCCATTCCCCCCCCATTGCTGAAAACACACACAAGATATACACAGACTGAATTTATAACAAAGCTGTTTGGCATGAGGGAATGAAAGATATTCACAATCTGAAGATTTAAGTGGTAGAAATGGTCACTCAGCCTGATCAGAGCCTTTGAAAACATCCATATATTTTTAGATAAAGTTTAAACAAAATTGGGAAAAAAATTGGTCAGAGGTAAAAATATGAGAACTTTACTGATACTTTTTTGAATACTATAGTGTCTACCAGTGGAATAAAATTTATCAGATCTTCTGATAAACTTCTTTTTTTTTTTTTTTTTTAAAGTCAAATATTTACTGAAAACCAACCTGAGATAAAGTGCTTTTAGAGACAGAGATAAAAATTATTATGAAAATGAAGGGGGGATATTAGTTTATGGAAGAGAGAAAGAAGTTGTCTATTTTATGGACTGTGGAAAGAGTTAAAAGCAACAGAACATTTGCTAAATTTTGGAAAGCAAAGTATTTGTGGGGGATTTAGATCATCCTGATACTTAACAAATTATTTTTTACAAAAAACTGCAATCATTTTACCATATTTATCATTAAGTATTAAACAAAACAGAAACTGAGAGCAACATCAGAAACGAAGATGTTATTAGATAAAAGTTTATTATTGAAATGTATTTTTTTAATCCACATTTTCCCAGAAATAATTTTTGTAAGCCTGTGAGACCAAGCTCCATCTCTTAGAAATGGTCATAGCTTCATTGAAAATGAGCTATGGTAATTTACCTCAGCTGAGGTTCCCCAGGTCAGTGGAATAAAACCATTATTTTCTCTTTTACTGTGCCATGACAATGTTACAGGTTTGAGGGTTTGTGTTTGTTTATTCCTTGATTTGCTGGTGTTTTTTTGAACTTCTCTAGCTATTCTTTTCCTTCTTATTCCTTAGCATGTGCCCTCAAGGTATTTTTTGTAATTTTGTTCAAAATTCTTCACCTGTTTACAATTCATTTGGAGGTGTTACTAATAAATAATATTTTCCCTTTTTGCAGACACTCATTTACCACATACATTTACATATATTCTACATTTAAAATATTTTTTGTTCTTCATATATTTGTGAATGACACCTTTATATCAATTTCAAACTAAAATGTCTGATTTAAAGCTGCAATACAAGAGTATTGTCAACATGATACAGACTTGTTTACTCTTCAGTGTTTATACTAAAATAGAGACATTCAGTTCTCTGCCTTTCTTAAAATCAAATAGGAAAAATATTATTTTGGGGTTTTGTTACAAGAGAATAAAATTTCTTACATGGTGATTAAAAGCTACTTTCCTTACTCAATATTACATACCAGCCAATTAATATTTTAGCACATATGTTAGGCAAAGGGTTTTTTGCTTTTGCTTCTATGAGGATTTCCTGCTGAAGGGGATTTGATTCAGAACCACTTTTCCTCATCAGTTTCAATTTCTGTAGCATGGGGTGACTTTTATTCTGTCTTCACCCAGAATGTTTCCTTCCCCTCTGTCTTGGAAGCAAGGATGTAAAGCAAAGATGCTGCCTCTGCAGCCCCTCATGAAGTCTGTGATTAAAGAGTAACATACCCCTTTCACTCCATTTTTGCCCTTACAGATTCACACATGATGGTTTGAGAGCTTTTGCTTCCAAAGGATTTTTTTTTTTATTTATTTTCTATGTTTAGTTGAACAGCAAAGACTGCATTTGGAATAGAATATTGTGTCTTTCCCAGGAAAGAACTAGTCCATATTCATTTCCTAATAAAGAACTAGTATATATTCATCTGCAGGATTCCTATTGCAATTTCACTACAAGAGGCATTGTCCTGTCACACAACTCCATGTTTTACCTAAGTCAGTATTTTAGTGTTTTTCTCTGGTAAGATTTTCCTTCTTTCCGAACAATTTCCTTAGTACTGAGGAAACAACCATTTCTCCTGTCATCTGAAGTAGTTCTGCATGTACCTCTGTTCCTAGGGTTGCTAAGAAAAAAGAAAATGGAAACAGAGAGAACTTTAGGTAAATGCTGAAATGTAAAAGAGGTGAGATGAGCTGCCTTATTATAGGCAATATGTTACCTGTGTATTTTATCCCTTGTTTTATACTGTCTCTGAAACACAGTGCTTGACACAAACTTGGGAAGATTTAAGAACAAACAGACCAAACATATCAAAAACTCTTCAAATACATCAAACAAATCCCATAAGCCAGACTCTGAACCTTTTAGACCACAAGAGTGCAATCAAAGAGCATCAAAATTCTATAGCAAAAGTAAGTGATTTATTGGCATGGGTCTGTACCAAAGAGGACATTACTATCCTCAGATTAGTCTACACAGGTAATGAGAGTAAAACCACTACAGAGATAAAGGGATCAAAAAGAGTTGATGGAACAACTTCAGAAACAACAGAAATCAATCAAAAAGACCAGATTGTGTTCATCTAAGAGTTCACTGAAAACCAGAGGATGGAGTAGCCAAACTAGAAATATACACATGGCTTAAACTCATCCTGAGAAAGAGCTGAAATAAAAACCAGTTTAGTACCCTGAGTTTGGTCAAGAAAGGTTCTCAGGATGAATCTAGGAATTCAAGAAAAAAACCTGTACTTCTTTGCAGGCCTAAACATGAAAAGCTTTGTAATTTTTACTATTTATTGGGAGGTGCATTGCAGATTGCTAAATTTTACAAATTACCAATAGAACTGAAAGAAAAAACTAGAAAGACAGTTTTTCGCTTCCATTAAAGGAAATTAAGTTTTAATTCTTTCCTGTCTCTTTCTTTCAGACAGGAAAATATGAAAGAAAAGCATATCATAATGTAAAAGTATAACATATCACAATTATTCTGGAGTGATTTAACAATATAAATTCACAGGAAGGCTATATTTTAGGTAAACCAAAACCTAACCTAATTATAGAAATATATCATACCTAAACATTGTTATGAAAAATTAGGGGGTGTTTTCTAAAAGGGACTAGCTTAAAAAGCCTTAGTATTAAAGGACCTTTTGAGAAATAATGTGGAAACTTTTCCCCAGCAACATTTTCCTGAAGTGATAATAGAAACTTCACAGAGATCTTAAATGACTGTGTGTGAAAAAACCAGCAAGCCACGTTTCTGGTAGCTTGTTATGTTGTGATGCAAGCAAAATATCTACTAAGGAACTATGACAGTTTGAAAGGAAAGGAAGTAAATGTTCTAAAGTTTGAATTTTTGTTTGTTTGTTTGTTTGTTTAACTTATTTATGCAACTGCTTCCAAGATTTATCTGTCTAGATGTTCCTTTGTAAAGACATGTAAATCTCAAATTGACCATGCCACTTTGTCACAAGAATATTGCAGATATTTCCTTGTAGATATATCCTTCCTATGAAATGAAAATTATTTTATTTTTAAAATATTTTGCAATATTACATATATACACATGCTAAAAATTACTGTGCATGTTGAAATATTTTGAGGCAACCTAAAAATCTGATTGGTCTCAGATGTAAAAATATGTAAGAAAAAGTACACAAAAATATTGAAATGTGGTCTGGTTAATTCTACTGGAATACTGGAATATTAGAATATACTGGAATATCTGCAAGTTTTCATCTTTGAAAGCAAATATTGCAGTCAGCTGCAGAGGAATTCAGTAGGACATCTTAGGAAGTTTTCTGCATGGACTTGGCCATTAAATGTTCTTTATTCATTGAAAGTGGGAGTCTCTGTGTTGGGATGGACGGTCCTCAGGGACAAAACTCATGCTCTCTGTATCAGCTGGTGTTACAGCTGCAGTTTATTTAAGGGTGTGGGTGTACAGAGTCCTGCTAAGGGCTGCCAGCCACAGCCCTGAGTAGGACAGAGAGATAAAAGAGGGAAGGGAAAGAGAGCAGGAGGGAGAGAGGGGTAAGAGAGAGAGTAAAGAGCAAGAGGGTAAGAAAGAGTAAAAGCAAGAGAGTGAGAGAGAGGGCAAAGGGGTAAGAGAAAGAGAGAGAGAGGGAGAGAGGGAGAGCAAGAGGGAGGTAAGAGAGGGGAGGTAGCAGTAAGAGAGCAATTTCCCCTTTACAATACAATAAATCTTCTTCTATGATGAATATTCTAATTTCCACAAACCAATCTAAGACAAGATACAAATTCTATAGCATTTACATACAGCCTATAAGAATCCTTACATTACCATAGTGTGTGATACTTTAAACTTCTAAAAACTACTTTTTGGACCCTAGCAAGTCTTCTTTGACCTTTGGACTTGCTCTCCAGCAGAAGACATTGTTCTGTCAAGAGGGGATTACTTTCAGCTGGCCATCCTATTGTCTTTAAGTTATTCAGTAACTGAGATTTGGTATCTCAAAAGTGGCTTTCATTTCAATCTCGTTCATGTTTTCCATATTCTCAGAATCTAAGCATTCATATTTGTAAGGTCTTCCTGGTTCATCCTTTCCAACAGTTGAAGATTCATTTATGCACACTGGATTTTTTCTTTCTTCTGGCTGGACAACATTACTTCAGTGATGGAATTTGAATTTCCATTAATTACATCAAGGTCTGTCAGCTGATATTTTCACTCTGGGTGATCCAGTGCCGTGTGAAACCCGAATGGAGCTCAGATCATTCCGAGGAGTGGAGCAGAGAGCCTGGCAGCCACCAGGAGCTCCATGCTAGCAGCACCAGCTGATTGGGGACATCTACCTGAGCTGCTGTCAAACCTTTGGCTGTCATTTAAACACCCTCTGAGAGGAAAAAAACAGCTGAAAGCTCCATCACATTGTGGAAGACGACTCATGCAAGTTCCAACAGCACTTCATTGCATGGCAGAAAAAAAGGGCACTACAAAAGAGAGAAATTTTTGGCAATTCACAGCTGTGTTTTCTCCTCAAATTTGATTGTAGGATGCTAACAATGTAAATTTGAAGCAAATGTTTTAGCCATAAAAAAGCAAAAATGTCATGTCTTTACAAGTCTGCAATAGGAAAACCTGAATGTAAGCCATTTATTGCCATTTTGAAAAGTGGCCTGACAAATACTCTGTAAACAGTAAAGTGGGATTCCTTTAGCTAAAAAAATATGATTTCCAAATTGACACTGGATTCCCAAACACTGATATCTAATATGTTAAAGAAAAAACATTGAAAAATCAACTCCACCATGAAATATATGTATTGATGTAAAAAAACAAATAAGCCCCTCAAACCATAACAGAAAGAAACCCCACCCAAAACCCTCTAATCAACCTAATTATTCTGTTTAGAGTTGGGAAAAAAGGAATAAACTTTGGCTGACAGAAGTATTTCTAAAACTGAGACCCTGCAGACAGTAATTAAGCACAGATGTCTCTGACACTGTACTCCCTACTACTGCTAATTATTACATGAGAAAAATTAAGCAGGAAATCAGAAATAAAAAAAACCCCAGAATGATAACTCTTTATGTATTCTGAGTTCAGGAATAAAAGATATGTGAAGGGATTTTAGGGACTGTAAAAAAAACAAACAGCTCTAAGGTAAGATTCACTTATGTGTAATGCTACCTCAAAGGAGCAGTTGCATAAGGAAAGATTTTAGGAGTTGTCACATATGCAAAAATATAGGCCACATCAAGAAAAATCTCCTGCTGATATCAGAGTAAAAAGCACTATTTGAAAATGTAGTTTAGTTTATACCTTTTTTCTTCAAAGTTGCATCCTGTTCCAGCCCTTTTGTCTCACTTTCTGCAGGCAGTTTTTACAGGAACAGATGAGAACTGAATTGATGATGCATACATCCTATTTTTACTAGACATTATAATTTACAGAGTAATATATGACAGTAAGTCCTCCTTAAGGGAATAAGCTTAAGTCATTTACAGTTAAGTACAGTTTAGACATGGAGAAGCTAGTTCCCATCATCTCTGTTCAACAGCTTGGAAAGAGATAGCGTAAAAATAGCACTGTCCCTGAAAAAAAGAGCTGGACAGCCTTTGTCTGATACCCCTCTATTGTTACATACATGAAGAGCATCAGCTGGGCATGATTTTGTACCCTTAAATATTTTATTAAATGGAAAAATGGACAAAAGTCTCTGGCAGTTTGAGATGCCGATATCAGAATCACTTGATCTTCTTAATGTATCAGATTGGAGATAAGATAAGCAAAGCCATATTTTTTTGGGAGCTGCCACCACTATTAAAAATAGTACTGAAATCATTAGATAAAAAACTATGGCCATAAGCAGCAGTCATGTCACAAGCTCTTATATGAATTTGCCACCTGATATAGACATCACAGAGAAATGAGTGAGAAAGATGACCCAGTTTGACAAGGTCCAAACATTGAGACAGAGAAGTCCAGTGACAGGGACGAGCAGAACAAATGTATTCTTACAGTGATATTATGGTGGTAGTGTCAGCACATCCTCAGACTTCTGCTGGTCTGAGGAAAAATCTTCCAAGAGCTAACTGACCATCAGCTGAGCTGTTGGACTGCTTACAAACACAATACATTGTGTGGCATATCAGTTTTGGCTTAAGTATTATATCATGTATTGGCAGGGAAAATGTGTTTTTAAAGACTGTGACACTGGGCTGGCTTCCTCTGACACATAAGATCAGTTGCCTGAACCTCACATTTAGTCTGGTGTCACTTAGGACACCCTGATTTGCTGTGTGTGTGGCTGATGTGACAGGACTGACATGAGACCCGTGTCATCGTGGATGGACAGCTGCAGCCCACATGTGATGCTCTGGGTACCACTGAGGAGCTTGGATGTCCTTATGTAGTACACCTAATGAGGAGCAAATTCTTTAAGAGGAACTTCTCTTGCAAGGATGTTTACGAGCACCCAGAGCACTGGATGTTTACTGAATATAAAATTGATGGCATCCTCAGGAACATGCAGTACCTTTCCTGAGAAAAATTGAAAAGCTGGTAAGCTGTTATAGGCTATTGTTGCATGAGGTTCATGAGCACCTGTATATTTTATCAGAGAGAGATGCATCAGTGTTCAAAATAAAATATTTTTTGTTACATGATCAAGAAAAACCACCTAGAATTATGATTATGAATCAGCTATATATGAATATATATATATTTCAGCATTTATTTGCTGAAAGAAAAACCACTGCCGCTACAGGTCTCTGGACAGAAAAACACAGAGATTAGATAGGCTTAATATAATAGCTGGAATGTTTAAGCTTTTGATGAAATTAAGTTAAAACACCTAAATGCTAGGTCTACTTACTTTTGCACCCCTGTATAAAATCCAACACACGGGGTTAACCAACAGTGTCATGATATGCAGTATTTACAACATATTAAAAAGTGATGTTCTGTTTGTGACCTGCTCTAAAATGAAGGGTAAATTGCTTGCACAAATAAAAAAAAAGCTCTATTTTTTCAATGAAAGTATTCCAGACAAATTGCCATATTGTGTGGAAAATTTGCATAAATATTTTATCTATTTCAGCACTGAAATTTCTTTTTCCCCACTAAGCATCCTTATGACTGACCCAAAATATTCAGTGGCTAAATTATCCCTGGGATCTTATTATTTAGGAATCTTCTCTGCAGGTATAAAGAGCTAGCTGTAAATACAGTCATTTGCTCCCTATACAATTCTCTCCTTTTCCAGTTTTATCCATTGTCTAATGAAGGTGTCACAGCTCAAATATTGGCTATTTTCTTTTATCTACAGCAGTAAGTATTTTATTTGTTTCATTTTTTGGATAACAGATTTATACTTTAAATATAACTCCAGTTGGGTTCCCATGGAGTAAAAGTGACTAGCCCCATGTTTCCCTTCAGCTAGAGCAATGGCTGCAATTGTTAAGAGAGCTGTCAATCTCTTCCAAATGCATTCAAGTCCTTTAGAGGAAAGCACAGGCCAAAGGGGAAAACCCAGAAAGGAATACTTCTGGAGCTGATTATAAAGGAGGCTGAGTGCTAGTCAAAGGTACAGTTCCAACAGAGTCTGATTAACATTCTCCCATAAAATAAGGACCAGAGAGTAAGCCATTAATTTTATGGCCATTTTTTCCCACTGCTTGGTTTTTCATAAGTTGGACTTCCTTCCAGGCTAATTAACCACTAAACATTTTACAAGCAATCCAAGTGCGGAAGCTGTAAAAGATGAATTGCACTTATGAAGTAATTGACAAAGGGTATATTGGGCCTTTTAAGCAATGATATTGTGCATCTTAATACAGGAAGAAAGGATCCCTGGTACTGCAGTTTGATAGGTCATTAGTTAATTCTCAGAACTCTGCACAAGATAATAATGGCTCAAGGCTAGAATGAGCTTGCCTGGGTTAGGGTGGGGAGCTCTACCTCAAAAAAATGCCAGAGAAAACACTCAGTGTTTGTGCCTTGGTATTATCAAAATACCCCCTGTGTTATCTTAGATTAATTCCCTGGCTATTTTCTTTTCTTTTGACAGCAAAGTCAGAGCTGACAAACCAAGGCAGTTCTCAAGGAAATTCAATTACTGAAATGTCTGACAGCTTGCTTTGCTGCTTCTAACTAAAGTTTTGAAAGTTACATGCTGCATGTATAATATGGTTTTCACTACAAAGGAATAGATTTGCATTTTCTAGGGGGAAAATCATTTTCAAGCTGTAGGAGTTTAATGATAAAAGATAAAAAATGAAATGCTGAAGTTTGTATTTTGCAAAGAAATGAAGTGAGTTGAGCGGCTGCCACATGAAACTAGGAAAATACTGTGTTTTCTTAAAAGCAGAATTCACTTGCCTCTCCATAAATGAGGGAATGCCAGTCTATCTGAATAGTCCCTGAATATATAATTTTCTAATTATTCTATAAAATGCAAGATGAAAATGTTGATAAATTTTTTAAAAAACAGGGTTTTTTTTTCCCATCTCAGCATCAATAACCTGAGCTCTGGGTCCTGTGAAATGGTACCTCTGTGTCTGTTCACTTAATTCTTTTTAGAGATAGGAAAATTAAAAATGTCTTGGTCACTGCACTTGCAAAAAGCAGATTAGACCACATTTACTCTCTGTTAAACTCATCCTTTGCCTTTTTCTCCAGAAATATGCAAACAGACAAAAGGCACGTCTATAAGAAAGGAATACTTTCCTACAGAGTTAAGCTGTTAGCCAACTCCAGCTATCATATAGAATCAGATTCTGAAATAAGAGCTTTGGGCTGTCTTGAAGTTCTCAAATCAAAAGTCGTGATCCAACAACTTCAGCAACAACTTTAATTCATGGGGTATGTTCCTACTTATTAAAGACTTTTTAGCATTTACAATTTCAAATGTGAAGTGCCTGAGTTTGGCACAAATCTCTTGCTAATCATACAGTTGCCTGCCTACTAGGTAGGTACCCACTAAGTGCTAACCTGCTGGTTACAATATGCTCCTGGGAAGCAGCAATTTCCATCTCTTCACTGTCCAAGCTGTAGGTAAAATTACTCTTGAAAGAGAACATTGGTGCAGTGGGAGGTGGAACAACCCATTGTGCCAAAAGGAAATATATCTTTAAAAAGGAAAGAGAACTTATGAGGTATCAGCTTTTTTTTTTTCTTTTTCCCCAAGGCTCTTTATTCAATTCACATGCGACTGTCGTTTGACAAAAACAAAACGGGTTCCTTCTCACACAATGCAGAATGTCAAGGAGTAGCTGCAGTCACAGTTGCAGTAGCTATTGCCCATTCTTCTGCACTGAATCTTGCATTACTGTCACATAACAGCTCAGATCCAACCAGGGGAGAAAAATATCTTTCCCTAATAATATGGCCAACATAATGCTTAGTGCACCAGCACATACCTCCTTTTGACTGGAATTAGTAGCTACAATTTATCACTGAAAAAACATATCAGGCTTGGTGTTTTTGACTGTGCCAGTTTAAAAATGTAGCCTTTGCCTCACTGCTGTATCACTCCTGCTTTATATCAGAGAAATTCTATTACAGAAAATGAGCTTATGCCAGCATAAAATTAGAATAACACAACGATGAAACAGCCTCGACTTCCAGAAAAAAAATAGGCAAAGTAACAAGGAAGTGATAGGTAAAGGAACAAGCTGTAAGCCTTCTCACCACACAAAATTCCTCTGAAAATTTCTTTAGATTGCCTGGATCACCAATTCAGTTGAAATGCAGATTCATTGTTACTGAATCATTATGGAGTGTAGATATTTACTACATGGCACCCCTTTCACTGAGGCTGAATTACAATAAATACTCTAATAAAACTACTCTCAGATCGTTTTTTTGGCCAAAATGTTAAATTCAGAGGTAAGTTTAAAAACTCATTATTCCAAGTGAACAAACCAGATAGGCCTCAGGAGAAACACTGACCAAAGAATCTCAGTAAAAATTAGACTTCCAAATCCATTTTCAAAGATGACAGAAAAATGATCCAAGAGCCTAAAGCTTTGGGGTTTAGGGTCTTCTGTTATAGAGTGTTGTCTGATAGAGAGAATAGAGTGTTTTAGAAAATTTTACCATAGTAGAAAAAATTACTGTCCTAGAGACAGAAACTCAGAGCATAGGCCCAGTAGGAGAGCAGGAACCTCCAATTTGTAATGAATAAATAACTTCAGGGACCAGCATACAAGGCATGATATATTTTCCCACTCCACAACTAAGGGATACATGTGAATATGGGGTTGTAGATGGACAATCTTCCTCAAGAGTTGGAGTTGAAGAATTTAATTCCATTTCATTTCACTTCTTTCATTCAGGCAATTAAACTACCAGCAGACTTTTCAGCTAAATTTGATCTAATGACCCTTGGTATTTTTACATTGCAGATTAAGCATTCAAACACAAACCTAGAAAAAGAAGCCTGTTGCCTCCCAAAGGTTAAGCCAGTATTTTGATAGGTCTTTTTAATAGTATTTTAATAGGAGAGGTGCAGTAAACCACCCCTGACCCTGTGCAGCACTGGATCTGCAGCTGCAATGTAACCTGTGATTGGGGTAGTTTGAATACACTGTGAAGTATTCATTACCTTGAATATAGAAGTGTAAATCCTATTTACAACTACAACATGGCCAACATCTTAGAGATGAAAATATTCCCCAGCATCACCTCTGGGAGTTTTCTAGTGTCCCCTTATTATTATTGAAAAGTTATTGTTGAAACCACATTGTGTTATAGTGGTTGGACAACAATACCATTTTGGTACCAACTTTTAAAACAGTGTTTCCTTAGAAAATCTAGATGTCACACCTAAGTTCCCCAAGGATTTGGCTGTTTTATACAAATTCAATGCACTATTTTAAGGTTTTGTGCTAATGATTTTGATGTATTGTTACACACGCTCAGTGTGTTTGACTACAGCAGGGATTAAATAAATTGTGTTTTAAGGATTTAAGGTTGAGAGGAAAGGATTTGGCTATGTAAATTGAGGTCTAGAAGGTCCTTGGTTCATTACACCTGTCTTTGGGGTTTTGCATCACCTTCACTCTTTGAGAAGACTGCTATGTATATTTTCAAATACTTAAGATTAGACAAAAAATAGCTAGAGTTATTAAACAGTTATTAAACAGTTATTAAATTAGCTTTGAAATGAAATCTAAAAAATAAACTTGCCTGTTTTTTAGAGTCTAGAGCAACAGTTAACATAAACAGAAAAGGAAAATAAAGAAATTACTATGGACTAGTTAACTTGGCACAAATAATTTTATTTTCACAATCTTTTGTGGTAATGGATGTACTCAGAAGCCCCGGAGCAAAAGTATTAAGAATTAGATTAGCATATAAAAGAACATATAGAAATATAAAACATATTTGTTTATAAATACACTTGGCTGAAAAGGATGCCACAGTGACCTTCTAATAGGGCCCTCCTCAAGTCTTATTTTCATTATTTTAGTGGGAAGTGGGAATTGGTTGAAATTTTTTTACAAGATTGAATTCCAAAAGAATAAAGTGCATTAAATATTTCAATTATGCTTTCCTATAAAATATTTATAAATTATCTTTACTAATAATATGAAAAAACTAACAGTCAAGAATGAATGCATGTACTCCTTTGAGTATCAACCAATAATAGTAGTAACCTTGTTGCAGGAAAATCTCCAGTTTAAAGCACTGGAACTTTGTTGTGTAAAATCTGACTGAACAAAAGACAGACCAAAGAGAAAGAACAAAAAGAAGGAGAAAAAAATCTGATGCCAAGTTGATAACAAACAACATTCTCTAAAATTCATGTTGCCTTTCTGCATCACAATCTTCAGACTCCTTAAAAAACCTTAGTTTTATTTTATCTCCTCAAATTTTAAGTCTTGGATTAATCAAGAAACAAAAAAGAGAGGAACACTTCACACAATCACAGCAACCAAAAATAACTTTTATGTTATTCAATTCCACATTAATGCTAGCATAGAACAGTTTAGACAGAAGATGGTGTAAGATTGTCATGGTACTTTGAACAACTGTGGTTTACTTATGCCTTCTTCTGTCCTCACACATATATGATAAAATATATGATTAACCAAACAGAGACTAATAATAAAGAATTACCTAGAGGAACTACTTAATTTCTGAATTTATATTTAGATGGATGTACTTGGTTAAACAGAAATTAGAGATAACAGTTTGTTTGGATATTTCTTCATTAGTATTTCAATAATATCCATATATCCAATATGCAAATGCTAATTATATTGCAGTTGCCAGCATTTGAAGATTATTATAGTATGAGTACATTTGCATGATACTTGACTGAAAGAATCAAGAGACACAGGCAACAGACTATGAAATGAGTCAAAGAAAGAGTAAATTAGGAAGTATGATTGTTACAATATATAAAATAGCTGAAATAATACAATAGTCTGAGATATTATGCAAGTATTGATGTCAGGGAACTAACTAGAGTCTATAGCTTGGCTTGCTCATTCCTCAGTCCTTTTCATAAATACAAACCTATTTAGCAAAGAAGTACATTGGACAAAGACTTAAATTGGATCACCACACTATTAGGTAAAGTCCAGGCTGGAGACAGATGAATTTTGTGGCATACAACCATAATCACTGGATTATGAACAGTTCACAAGAAAAGCCATAGAATAGAAAGGTGCTGTGACAGACTGAAAACCATAGAGCAAGTTACCATACACCCAAAGAAATAGTGAATAAAAAAAATTTAAATTTACTGAAGAAAGAAGCAAACCCAACAATTTCTCAGGTCTTAAACGTGCATAAAATTACCAGCTACTTGAGCATAGCTTTGCCATGCAGTTGCTGTATGAAGAGCCTTGGAATCTGGGCTTCTTTTAAATGTGCAAATACATATCCTGAAGAAAATCATCTTCTGACCTGTAATCCTACAACAATAAAACACTCATATGCTTTCCTCAATGAATAAGGAGCAGCAAAAGCCACAGAGCTGACACACATTCAAGTCCACATAATAGCAATCTGGCACCTCTCTCACTCTTCATCCTGATCAGCACAGAAGTAGAGTGCAGAAATGCTGCATGTGTCCTCAAATGCAAAGATACTGGTGTTTTTTACATAAATGAAAGTAAAGAAGGTACCAGGTGTAAGCAATGTATCCTTATTTGGTATTTCACATTGGATGAATGTCACAATTCATAATGAATTCAGACTAGAATTTCATTATCAAGCTAAAGTTTATAGGAAATGTATGTAAATCTTTTCTCTCAGTGGAATGCAAAATATGAAATCATAAATTATCCTCATGCTTAATAAATAGTTATAGTTATTACTCATGATAGAAGTCCAGATTGCACCATTCTTCCTCTTAATGTATGGTGTCTTCATTTTCAAGTGGCTGTACTGAAATTATTATTGCTATATAGAGAAAAAGTTATGGCTCAAAATCAAGAAGAATAAAAAATATTTCATTTGGGTTTTGGACAGTAATCATAATACCTCACATTATAATGTAGTAATACTCTACCCTCTCCATCAACAACTTGGGTGCACATATCAAAAGATGAAAATGCAAGGTTATACAAGGTGTGTAGTACATTCAGAATGCTTGCACATTCCTCCATAGATGTCTGTAGAAAAATCACCCAGGTATGTAATTTTCAAGCAGAAATTTTCAATTTGAGGCTGCTGGTAAGAGTTAGGCTTAATGGCAGCGATCATCTATTTCTTTTGTCTTTTTTAGTATCTAAAACTTAAGCTTTTAAATTCTTGTACTTTTAGACACTATAACCTTTTAAAAGTCTTCGCTCCATTTTTCTTTTTGCCACTTTATATGCACTCTTCTTCATGCCTTATTGTGTTTAACATTCTTTCAAACATAGCTTTTCATCCCCAGAATAAGATGAGTCTGAAAGGACTTTTGATGTCATCTATCCACTTCATCCTTCCTGTGTCATGTTGCTTCTTTTAATTTGCTTGGTCCAAAATCATCTCCAATAGATGAGTAGCTATTTCACCTTGAATACCTCTGGAGGCAGTGACTCCCTAAAATCCTTTGGCAGTTTGTTTCTTTGTCTATCTGTTTTGATAGTTTCAAAGATTTTTATACTATTTAACCTACATTTTCCTTGCAACAGCTCAAATTTATTAATCTGTCTTGGGTGACTAATGAGAATAATTTCCCTTGTCCTTTCACATATCTGTAGAGAGCTATCACACTTTTCTTAAGTCTTCTTTTCTTTAGACTGAACAGCCAACTTATCTTATTAACCTTTTTTTACCCTCACGGATCTTTCTTTCCAAACCTTCTATCATTTTCTTGATCTCTCTTTTCTTCATTTTATGTCCCATTGCTCAAATGATAAAAGGAGAAGACAAAAGCCAAGAAAAACTGTAGGCAAGCTTTTGAAAACAAAGCACAAAATAAGAATTTGTTTTAATTCATACTCAAAAAAATACAAGTACAAAGAATAAAATATCCAACTGAAAATCACCACTGGGGGGCTGATGTGTGCACACATGCAGGCTGTGTGTATAATTGTATGACTGTTCAAATCCTTTGAAAAATAGTGTGGCTGCTTGTCAAGATCTAAAGCAAAAGGACTGAGATTTCAAAACAGAAATACAGACTCAAACAATCCCTTGCCTATTGAAATAGTTTGTCCTTGCCTCAGCTGCAGGTCTCTTTTGATTTTTTTTTTTTTTTTTAAGCAATAGTTTGATGCTTTTGCTTCACAGTACTACAAAACAAAACAAAGGGAACATTTAAAAGTAGAGAATAACTAATTTAGTCTTGTTTGACTTAAGATATTAGAACAATGAAGCTCTGCTCCTGGTCAATCTTTAAAAAGACAAGAACTGCATTATCAGGTCAGAACAAAAAGCTATGTGTGGTTTCCCTGGCACTGGCCAGCAAGAGGTAAATCTATAATATAAGAAGCAGAATATGTTGTACTGACAGAGCCTAAGCAATAAATATTTTAGCTTAGAAGAATTTAGTTTACAATAGATTTATTGTTCAGTTTGACCTCTGTAGTTGGTTTGTTCCTTGTTTCATTGAGCTCTTCCTTCTCACTCCCTTGTGCAAGACTTCCATGGGAGCTCTGCTGGGATGGTATGGATCAGTTTCAATTAAATCATTACCACTGATGGTGTTCAGCTTGCCAAGAGAGATGATAAGCACCAATTTGAATTGGCACGTTTCACTACCGAAGCAAAGGCGAGTTCTCTGTGACACAAACTGGGTGAGAGAGCAGACACATGGCAGCTCTTACTCGGTTTAGGATTACTTGGGAGGATTCATTTTCCTTTCCCCCCCCTCCTCCTCCAGCCTCCTTCAGTGCCCAGACTAGTCTCGTGTCAAGAAGAAAGTCTCATGACAGAAGAAACTGGAGCGTTATCACTACAGGGGACTCGTCTAAAAAGTAATTAAACCGCTCAACCAGAACTCTTATTACCATTTTCCTTCACAACTTGATCCAGAAAACACAAAGAGTGAACTCAAAGCTTAAACATCAGAAATATCTTATAATGCTGTTACATTCTTATGCTAGATATTATTCCATTTATATCTAAGGTATGTGTTAGGAAAAACTGCTATTTGAGGATCAACTCTCTTACTGCAGGAGTCATTAAAAGCCACCAGATCATTGCAGTAATTTTCTCTTCAAATGCACTGTGATAACTGGCACAGTCTTGCAGCAGATTCTTCAAGTGACACCAGTGACAGTGAGACTGTGCTCTGGTGCTTAAGGGCTAAACTGAACTCTGCCCAGGGAAGACAGTGGTTCCATTCACACAAATAGCTATGTCTTTCTAGGGGCCCCTTCTCTTTTCCAGGACTGTTAATGGCAGGTACATTATAATAGAAATTTCAAAGATCCTTTCTGAAGCATAAAGTATGAACCACTCACACACACACACACACACACACACATATAAATAATTATGTAATTGAATTAATTGATTTAGCATGAGGAGAAAAACCCAATCTGGGTTATTAATTGAAAGAGTCCACTTTGAAAGGGGAATTCAAACTGTACAGCTGTAATTGTGTTTCATGTGGCAATACATATCACTTCACTTCTTACAATCTCTGAACTAGATGCTAACATGGTCACTGGGATGAAATATGATGGATGAGATAAAATGTTTTGAATCTTTATAATTCAAACTGTAAACAAATTCAAACTTGTTACTCTGTGTTAGGGAATATTAGAGCTGTCATTTCTGTTATATTAAAGTCATTCGAAAAGGGAACCTCTTCTTTTCTGTTTCCACTGCTAACTCAAGAAATATTTCTCTCAGATGCTCTTCATTGCATCCTGATGAAAACCACAAAGAGTTTCATTTGCCATGGGCATTTTTGGCTGTGTCAGTTGTGCTGGGTGAGGAGTCCTGCTGTTCCTGCACTCACCTCCATTCTTCCCTCCTCCTCCCCCTCTGCTGAGCAGAGCTAACAACAGCTGGGTAGCCCTGTCCTGACAGGACAAACATAGGGCTCTCACTCCTTTTCCTTTGATTTTATTACTGCCTGATGGCAATGTACTAAGGTTGACAAAGTCCTTTATGATACTTAGTGGCTACTGACTTATGCAAAGAGTTAGTGAATGAAGTTAATGAATGAAAGAAATGTGTGTTTTAACAAGCAAGTGGCCCTTGATTCTGGAGAACAGGCACTTTTTTACATTTGCTGGGTTTTCCATCAAACAGGCTGGAATCCCAAAGCAGTTGGGAAGAGGAGCAGAGAGAAGGATTGTGGGCTGTTTAACTCAGAGCATATGAAACAACCAAAGTATCAGATGTGTTTTATAAGAAAATTCTAGGGAAGAGTGATTCAGTTTTGAAGATTGGAAACAGGCATTGCTCTCCCACAACTTTAGAAACAGCAGAGGTGACTTTTTAGAAGGAGACCTTTCCTGTTCCAATATGGGAGGTATAAGTTAAGAGTACAATCTGCCATGCTATGCCAATCTTCAGCTGAGAGGCAGTTCTTGGGGTAGTTCATTTTCACTGCTCCCACATTAAGGAAACAGCCCTAGTTGTTGTTGTAACAAGTTACTGAACCCTAGGTCTATAAGACATTCCCAATAATTTCCTTAAGCTTGCACCTGCACTCTTTCTGACAAAAGATCAACTTGACACATCACAGGCTTTGACCTCAGAACCAGTGTAAAGAATGTAATAGATTCTCTCTTTCTCTATATATGCAGGTCCCATCAAACCACTCCACAGATATCAGTGTCTTTAGTAATTACAAAAGTGCCATCCCCAAATGATATGCTGCTTATTCACTTCACAATAAGTCTCGTCATTTTTACCTTCAAACTTTGTCATAAATTAGATCATTTTGTGTGGGAGAAATTACTAGTGACAAATGTGACATGTAATACAATTGTTTAATCTTTTTTCTAAAAGTGAGCTCAAGTTGCTCAGATATTATTCATACATATTTGTATGTAATGGATTGAACTATTTTTCTTCTGAGGTTATTTGTTTGTTTACACTTATTTATAATGAATTCCCTTCCACTCATCTGTCACCTGAAAGGAACCTCAAAATAAGTGCTTTCTGTGACTTTGAGATCCTTTGGTAATGCCAGAGTGGTGAATGGAGGCCTTAAGGTAAATGACAAAAAAGAGCTACCTCTATTTGCCATTCATCATTTACTATTTCTTATTTGTATTGTGTGACTTGTCAAATGTATTGTTTCTTTTTGATGAATGAGGAATTAGAAGGTTTGAAGCAGGAGAATAACAAAGGTGTTGAGTAAATAAAGCACTTCTCTTTTGTCACTCACCCTAAAGAGGAGGTGGAAATTGGCACTTTCAAAGTAAGTGCTAAAGCAGAAAGGAGCAGCAGGGTAGCCCATACAACAAAGCAGAAATTGAGACATATTTTACATCAACCCCTGAAAGACAAGTGATGAGGAAAGCTGTGCCCAACACTTGGGATAAATGAGAGACAGAACTGAAGTAATCAGGAATGAATGAGTCCCATAATTACCATGGTTAACAATCCATTCTGTTCTCTTTCTCCCTTGGTCATACATTTTAAGTGAAAAGCTGGAAATCTGGAACCAGAGACAGAAGTTTAGCTGTACTGGAAGAAAAGAAGATTCATTCTCATTCCTTGCCACTATTGGAATGAAAATGGATCCTTTACACTGCACTGATGACAGTACTGAAGAGAGAAAATTTGAATAGCTCTACTGCCTTCATTGTAGCAAGAATAAGACTCTTTTCTCTTCTGCTGGAAAAAATATCCTTAAGTAGAACTCAAAACAAAAAACTAGAAGCTTAAACCTCAAATTGCCTCTTTCTGCTAAAACATCTTACAAGTGTTTGCCTTTTGTAAAACAAAAAGACATCAAAAAAGATCTCCAACAGAAATAAATTAACAATGAC
Organism: Oenanthe melanoleuca; assembly: GCF_029582105.1. Taxonomy (NCBI): domain Eukaryota; kingdom Metazoa; phylum Chordata; class Aves; order Passeriformes; family Muscicapidae; genus Oenanthe; species Oenanthe melanoleuca. The sequence goes on along the minus strand of NC_079337.1, from coordinate 36,529,633 downwards.
TTCGGACATTAAAAATTCCTCTTTCTTTTTTCACTTTTCCAGGAAAGTAATTTCAGGTTTAAGTTGTACCCAAAAGGCTTGCAATTTTATCAATAGAAGAGGAAGCTATACTGAAGAGATAAAATTTTCATCCATTCTGTACTTCTATATAATAGATTTATTTATAGAACTTTTATGGGAGAATAACACAGTCTACTTCACAACAGTTGTAGTTTCATAATAGACACTGAAATAAGGCCTTCAAAAATCATATTACTACAGAGTTCTTGGAAGATAACAATGACTATCACTGTTCTTCACTTTAGAGGACTTGTTATTGTTAACTTTTTGTCTCATTCTTTTTTGGCTGTTATCTCAAAGGTGATCATAATACTTTTGGAACTCATGATGCATAGCAAAATTTCTGATAAACACAATTTCCTTAAGAGCACCCATACAGAGGTTTCAAGTGACAAATAATAAATTGCCTGCCTCAGCAAAATACCTAATAAAGTGGGTTTTCTTCAGTGGATTTAAATAGGAATAAAGTGGAATTTTCCAGTTCTAGTCTGAAGCAGTTCTGTCTAAACTATGACAAAATCTCCACGCAATTGTACTATTCTATTTTGTGCTAAAATCATAGCAAGTTCAACAGTCCTTCAGCACAAACACCTACTGATACCTTTCTCAGAATACCTAAGAGGACAGCTTTAACTCTTTGATCCCACATTTGCAATATGATTTCCATTTAAAATGCTGCAATGTCATCAGCTCACTCTCCCCACACCAGTCCTGTAAAAAAAAAAAAAAAAAACCCAGAGGAAGACACAGAGATAAAGTCACTTCAGACCCTGTTCTACAGTGCTGTCCAAATATTTTTGTAGCAATCAAAGTAAAATCAGGCTTTCTTCTCAGTTACAGAATGAGTTTTTTTGTCCTTATTAATGCAATGTTCCCTTTATTTCACATCCTGAGCTCATGACTCACTACCAGTTGGGAGTTTCATCTCTGCAGCTGTGCTTGCATTAGTTTTATCTTCCAAGATGATCTAGCTGAGGTAATAATCCTTTGATTTGGAACCTCTGCATTAGAAGAAAGAGCATTCTGATGGTCTCAAATGTAATTCTGCATCTTCCCTTCATAAATGCCAGTGTTCTAGGATCTGCAGAAATTCGTCCAAACAGTGCTCTACACTGGTGTTTTAGTGTATGAACACTCAGCTACTTCAGCATTTGTAATTCAATCTTGGCTCCATAATCACACACTTCAAAAAGAGTGAGTTGAGGCCTGTGTGTGCATTCCCACCAAGTGCCTGCCTGCAATAAAAGACAGCTTTAGAGCTTGTGTCTGTTGTAAGGTTTTGGACAAGCCTCTTACAGCTGTTCAATTCGATTTCAGCATGCTGGTGAAAATAGATCTAAGAAATTTGGGATCCCAAGCACTAGTAAAAGTGTGAAGAAAAAAAAGAGAATTATTCACATGCAAACATGCTCACAGGAGATTCCAAGACAATGAGCAATGAGAGGTTCCTCACCCCACCACGCTTTGTTCCACCAAAAGGAGATGTCTCTCCTTCCTGGAAGAAAATCCCTTTTCCCCATCCCTGGAAATGAACTAATGTGGCATCATAATGTCATGGCCAAGCCCCTCCCACTGATGTGGGTCAGAACCATGACACCCTCCTTCTTTTTTAGCTTTTATTGCTGACCAGATGGCATATGGCATGGAATATCCTTTTGGTGGGTTAGGTCAGCTGCCCAGGCTGTGTCCCAAATTCTTGCCAAGCCTCAGCTGCTGATGGGGGAGGAGTTGGTGAGGCAGCACTGATGCTGTGCCAGCACTGCTCAGTGGAACCCAAAACAATGCTGTGTTATCAGTACTTTCCTAGCAAAGCATAGCCCTGTGAGGTTTGCTGTGGGGAAAATAAATTCAGTTTCAGCCAGAATCTGTACTCAGATTCAGGAGGGTCATTGGGTGGCAAAAAAATTCTAGTACTGAAAAAAACACAAAACCATAGTGAGGGGATAAAGAAACATACACACATGGAAAAACAACCCAGATTAAATAGCTTTTGTGATAGAGCTACAATAAAATAACACTTGAGAATTTTAGCTTCTTTAAAGTCATTTTAATGAAACTGGATCAGAAGGACGAGGAATTAAAATTTTTCTGTGTAAACAGTTATTCTCCTATTGTTTATACAGACATGAATGTCAGAAGTCAGCCTGAAAAATGAGTAAAACTCATTTCAGAAGCAAATGCAACTGACATATAGACCTGTGGCACGAGGTTGAGAGAACTATTGTTTGTTGCCTCCAGACTAAATAAAATCCTGAATTCCAGCTGAATAAGTGGTCAGACTTCTGCTTAGTGTCCTTGTGCTGAAATGAACTAATCCTGTAGGTATAGGTGAAGAAGTGGCAGTACAATAATAAAAAACATATACCCATCAAATGAAACAAAACTTGAGCAATTTTTATTCAAAATATCTATTTCTAGAAAAATAATTGTTCTTGGAACTGAAATGCCAACTCTGAACAATAAAGATTTCATCTTTTCAAACTTTCACAAGTAGCAGGATCAGTGACTACATATTTCAGGTTTCCTGACAGACTTAGAGTTAAATTTATTTTTTATTGCTATAAAGACCTGAAATATTGCTATGCTTGATATGAACACAAGATAGAGCAGGAGATAGAAGTATACATGTAAATATACTCTAAAAAATCTTATTCCAGTGAGAACAAAAGCCCACATGATAAAGAAACTTGGTGTTCTTTGTTAAAACCATTATTTAGAAGGGAATAATTGGCACTTATTAAAAGCATTGGTCTGACTGTGCTGGAAAATATGTAAACATCTTTTTTATCTCACTTCATTTACTTCCCCCCTCTAAACTTAATCTTTTTCCAAGAGGACCGGAGGATGATTTTTGCTGGAATTGAATTCAGTGTGTCCTTCATTGCACAGTTTAATTACTATTCACGTGATTTAATAGAGACAGGATGCATAAAACTGATTTATTACATTATTATTATTCTTAATAATAAAAGATGTGGGTATATTCCTGAAAATTTAAGGTAAGCACGGATATCATCTCCTTTACTGAGTGTAACAAACACAGAGAGATTTTGTTTCAGCAATTAAATGCTGTTCCATGATAGTATTTCCTAGCCTAGTGTTTTACCCAGCCCATGATATTTTGCCATAATAATTCCAGCCTGTTATTTGCAGCACAGTGTTCATGGAGTTAAAGCAAATACAAGACCTGCACATTAAACTATTAACTCTTGATGAAAACATAATGCAACAAATTAATAAAAGTATAGGGGTACCATGCCAAGAAGTTGGTGGTCTCAGGTTGCTGATATGTGAGTTTCCACATTAAATAATACCACCAGCAACAACTCTGTTACAAACCCAAAGATTTAATAAATGTGGGGGAAGTTGCCCTGAGAGTAGGATAAAATTTTATTTTCAGGGAATTAGAGGGGAGAATTCTCCACTACTGTTATTATGTAAATATAGACAGGGCTGGAGTCTGAAGGGAAGTCAGCTTGGCACTTTTCCTGCACCTTCCCTGAGTTCTGAATTGAGCTTATTATTTTTAAATCATATATATATATAGCGAAGGTTTCTCTTCAGAATATTTTACTTGGAGTATTTTACAAACATAAGAGAGACAAGAGAAGCCAAGTTACTTTGTTTTGATATAAATCAAGAATAGTAGTAAAGAAACTGAAATAAGAAGGGAACAAGAGTTTTCAAGAAACATAAATCATTGAAAAGTGAGTAATTCCTACAATTTTGATTGCTAGAAATATAGTGAAAAAGGAGAGTATGAGGTATAAAAATGTGTAAAAATTATCACAATTATTAGGTGCAAAAGTTATCAGGTAAAAAAGAAACATAGAAAAGTTAAAAAAATATTTAGAATAGCAAATCCATGTTAAACCAGTAGAATGTTTAACAGCTATTTAGTTTCTAAAACTTTATAATTATTGGAATTTTTTATATAGTTAGAAATAGTTAGAAATGTCAGCACTAACTGTCTACAGACAAGATCACCTGAAATACTAACTGACAAGAAGTAAAAATTTTGCTATAAAAAGGCAGAAAAAAATAATTGTGAACTTTCCAATCATTTTCCAAAGTGTTATTTTCCTATTAGAGATATGGTGATAGCAACTGCACAGCAAGAAAGATTCAACATTGCTCAGGACTGCAAAACTGTAAAACTTCCAAAACTGGTTTTACCATTGACATACAATATGGATTCACAACTAATCAGTTATGAGTACAAAAAGCACAAATAAAATCAGATGGGGTTCTTCCAGCTCCTGCTTATGCAATGGGCTGCTCAGGTAAGCCAGATTAGCCTGCCTTGTCTGAAGCTGTTTTGGTTCAAAGCTGTGATGGATGGGGACACATTATGGACCAGTTTATTGTCCATCTGTGCTTATTAATGGTAAAAGCATAGTAAGTAAATTACTCATGCTGTGAAAATGATCTTGATAATGGCAGTTGCCTCAAATTAAATGGAAGTACTAAGATTATAATTCTGAGAATAACTAATTTTCATTTTTTCCTGGTCATATAAGGACATTATTTCAATAAAGAAAAAATATTTTTTTCAGAGAAAAAATGAAGGGGTTTTTTTTGCCTCAGAAGAAAAATAAATGTAGAATTAAATAGTAATATTCTCAATATTTAACCTCCTTTTTCATTAGCACTTTATGGAATTTCCTCCAGAGTATTTTATTTAAAAAATTACTATATAAAAGTATACTGTATATACTAGAATAAAAATACTGTTGAGAATTTTTCTAAATCTTGTCAAAACTATTAGAAACTTTCATTTAGAAAAAGAAAGACCTCAAATCTTGAAGAACAAGCATCCCAGGCTTAACAGTTCCTAAAGTTATATTCCCTCACCACAGGAGACTTTAGAGGATCTCTCTGCAGCATTTCATCAAGTTTGATCATATGGTGTCTGTAACTACAACCTAAAATGCCTGGGCTTTTGAATGCTTCCCACCTTGCTGATGTGAAATTTAAATGCATTCTGCAATGCTGTTGGTCTTTCACCTGCACATCATTAAAATTCCCTTGCACCTGTGCAACTCACATAGCTGGATGCAGAAAACTTCCAAAGAGTAACACCAAAAACCCCTGTGCTGAGATACAACTGCTTTCTAAGCTTTTATTGATAAAACAATAGCTTGAAGTGAGATAAAAGAATGTGGACAGAGGTCTACTGGATGGCAGGGAATGATTTCACCTCTAAAGGTGCTGCTTTTCATGATAGCAAAAAACTTGTTTTGAAAAAGAATGTAGGCTATGACTGATAAAGAGAAATATTATTGATTCTTCATTACTTTCAGAATTTGAGAAAACTTAATTATGATCAGGGTAGTTACATTAGGCACAGTCAAATTAGGTTTTTCAGTTAAAAACACATGAAGAGATATGGAGGAAATTCACAGAATTCAGCCTAACAAGTTTAATTATATGGCTAAATTGGGAATCATAGCCTAGAAAATCTACACTTGTTTGCTCTTTCAGGGGACAACAGATGACTCAGCAGACCCCATTTATACAGTCAATGGCTTCTACATGCCAATTCTCCAAATTCCCTACACTAAAGTTAGTGAGAATGGACATGGGTTCAGAGATGTGTATGAGTTACCATTCAAGAAAAGTGTAAAGCTTGGCATCACATGCCAGCTAGCAGTAGGTTTTATTTCTATTTATAACTGGCAATACCTGATGAAAGAAATCTAGCATTAGAGATATGCTTTGCTCAGAAGATCTATGCATATTTCCCTGGTGAGATTATTTTTGAGCAGGTACATTATGCTTTTACTAGAAAAACTTATTGGAAAACATTGTTCTAAATTTGAGAAAGTGAGACTACAAGTGGATGCAATTAATGACACAAGAGAAGGACAGACTTAAAGTATCTCCCTGTCTAGTTACATGCAGTTTTATTGTACTGAAATACAAATACAGGGTGACATATTTGCTGCAGCTAGGACTTCCAAAGACTGTCTAAGGCACATGACTTTCAGGAAGCCCAGGATGGTCCAACATCCTCAAACACCTTTAAAAACTCAAGATTAAACAAACTAGTAAGCATCATTTGAAGGAGAAATTCTGATTCTACCATGCTTCCCAGTATTCCACTCCCACTCTCATCTTCTCATCTATAAAGCCTTTGGACTGTGCAGAAGGGAGCCACTGTCACTAGGAGGTTGATCTCTGTCAGGGGTACTTATAGTGGAGCTGTGAACAGAGCCAGAACAAGCAGGGAATACAGCAGCCTACAACAGAGATACCTGGGGTTCAGATTGTAAACCAAGGAAAGCTACCTTTGTTGCATTCATAACTTAACATACCATAGCTATTGATTTACACTCACTTTAGCACTCATTTTAGCCCTGGCTTGCAACCAGAAAGAGTTACTCTTTCAAAGAGAACTCAGCCCTGTTTTCCTTTGTGTGCAAGTGTAAAATGTCACATGCAAATAGATAAAGTAGTTTTTGATCACCTGAGTAGGCTTTGGGACATATATATATTTTATCACTAGTGCAAGCAGGTGACAATGCTCAAAACTTACACAGGCCAGAGCTCTGGGGCTCTGGGGTTTTGCCCTTCTCTCAGACAGATGACTCTCAAAAAGACATTTTTGAATACATTTTTGAATACATTTTGGATTTTGTCTAAATGTGTGTCTGGGCAGTATTATACAGTGGCTTGCAAGCTTACCCTTTTTTTTCCCCCTCCAAGCAAATATAAGCTCATTCTGCAGTATTACAATCTGGCCAGAAAATATGCAGCCTGTTCACATGGGCCTGAGCCTAAACCAACATAAATTCCTAACAGGATCAGTAGTTCACAAGCAACACCAGGCCAGCAGAATCTGTACAACTGCAAGGTTACAGCTGGCACCCGTTTGATCCACACAGAGCTCACACAGTCAAAGCCTGTATCTGCCTCCCAAACATTATGTTGGCAGAGCCTGAGAGACTCAGACAGCAGCTGAGTGACGTAGCCAATTCATCTCTCAGGTAGCTAATGCTAGATAAAAAATGCTGCAGTCACATGACAGAAAAGCTTCTCCCTCACTCTGTCAGCTGTGGGAATATAAACTCACTTTGTCATCTCGTAGTTCAAAACACATGGGCACACACTTGGAGGCTTTTTGCTGGATCACAAGATTTCTGCCTTCCCATAGCAACAATAAACTTGATACAGAAGGATAAAAATGGCAAACACTGAGTTTCATGTCCTTTGAGTCATCTGTGGAAATAATTCTAAGTTCACTTCTGAGTTGGTTCAAATTTCTGATGCTGGACAATCCAATTCAACACAACACAATCCACTGTTCAGTATTAAAGACTGCAGAGCCCTGCTTCAGCCTCAGGGTGAGGTTTTTAATAGGGTCTCAGTGTTCTGCTAATTCTTCAATGGGTGAAGTCACTAGAAAATTTACTACAAAAATCACAGCAGATAGCTTTTACAAATTCTGATCTATTGCCTCTTAATATGTTAGATTCAAATCCCATGAGAAATTAAGTATTCTAGGAAAGGCTGCATTTTGAACAACAAGCAACCAACATGAATACAATTAAAAAGCTGAAATGACAGAAAAATGCATAAACTTTTCCAAATAAACTACAGTTTTAATAGAGTGAACCTACACAGGAGGTAAGATAGCTGACCACCAGTAATAGAGCTCACTTCACTGGCTTAGAGTATTTTGTTCTCCAAACATTGCATTGAGGGAGCTAGGTCCCTCAAATTATGTCTACAACCACTGACAGAGGTGTGTAGAGACATCTAAGCTAAAAAGAAGGGAACTTAGATGAAAGGGCACATCTTAAATCCAGATCACCTCTGGGGCTTCCTTCCTTTATTTGAAGCCCTTGCTAGACACTTTTCATCTTCTTGTGGAGGCACCAAACCTAGAGGCAGTGATTCTTTCTATCAAGGAGGTGACAGTGCAGCATCCTTCCCTGACATGGGCCAGTTCAGTGGCTAGTGTGGGAACTCAGGGACTGCTGAATCCAGTCTCTTCTCCTGCCTTAGAAGACTAAGACCTCACCTCACCACTGCACAGGCTATCCTGGTGTGAAGGAGACACTTTCAGATAATTTTGGTTCAGTCTGGAAGAGTGCATGAATATTCTCTGGCAGTTTGAAACAGGCTAGTGGCAAATGAGCACAAAGTGCCACTCTCTGTATAAAACCTCCCTGAATAGCAAAGTCCCAAGTCATACTTGCTGCTGCATTTACATTTTCTGGTTTTGTATATTGTCCATTCTGCACTAAACAGCATTTGAAAAACATCTCCAGTCACACAGACGTTTTTAATGTACTCATTTTTCTTTCTCTGGTCACAGTTTAATAAATCTGGCACCATAGTTTGTAAGTGCTCATTCTATTTCTGTAGTTTCATTCTCTCTATTCATGTTCTTTTTCACATATGTATAGTAATGTCGTGACATACACACACTGGCAGTTAATCTGCAAATATTTTCTCTCAGAAAAAATTATGAAGAACTTCTCTTTCCTTTCAGAAGGTTTTTTTCTTGCTTTTCTTTAGGTCTGTACAGGGATCTTTTTCACAGTTTTTCAAAATCCTATTTGCTTTCCAATATAATGTCATGGGTTTGATTGTATCTTGCAACATCAAAGCCTACAAAGCAGGTTACAGGGGAAAAGGATTTGCCTTCTTGGAGTGCTTCCCAGAAGACAAAACAAAATTCTCACATCCACTGTCTGCTCTTCTAAATTTCCTACCTGCCATCATTAAATGAGTCAGTGTCAGGATGTAAACGAGATCCTGTGGATCTAGCTAGTGAATCTGAAAAACAAACAAACAAACAAACAAAAACAAATAAAAAAGAAAGCATATATAACAGAATATACCTTTTTAGTGAATTCTGAATATCTGTAGCAACATTTATCTTTGATAAATTAAAATAGAGATAATAAGGCATATACATTAACTGCACTAAGTGGACCATCTCTTTAAGGGTTTACTATACTCTTACAGTGGGTCCCCATTAACTTTTAGTTCAATTTATGAGTACATCATCAAGTGTGTAGCCTTCATGGAGCTGCCTGAGCACATGAACTAATTCTTGTTAAAGGAAGTCAAGCAAAGGGATGTACCACAGAAAATAAACTTTGTGTGTTTCAGTTCATTAATGGACACCCAGTCAGCAGGACCAAAGGCAGGTGTGAAGCAAAACCTCACCAAAACAACATCCAGTGTTAAACTTACATTGTGGACACCAGGATTGCCCCACTTAGTCTTTTTACACCCTTACTGTGCTGCAGTGCTGTATAGAGGGATATGGCATCATGAACCTCTGAATCTCCTCCAGGAGAGCCCTTCTTTCTCCTCTGAGGAGAAATGAATGAGCCAGCTGAGGCAACTAACTCAAATACAGGAGACTTGGTGAAGCAAGAGTGGGTCAAGTCCCACTCATGCTACATCAGGTTTTACAACAATAGATGGGAAAGTGGTGTTTAGATACAAGACCTGACAAAACAAATCCTCTCAAAACAGATGAGTCTACACTATTACAATCATGAACAAATAATTAAATTATTCATCTCAAGATAAATGGAGGTTTCACTTCTTGTTATACTGTATGTTGTTATGTGGCAGAATGCACTGCAGGAAAAGCACCTGCTGCAAAGAATCCTGATGATTTTTTTTTAGTAGTAGTAGTAATTAATTTTGTTAGTTAAACAGTGTTAATATTATGGAATCACATGTTGAAGAATAAGTTTTCTCCATGGAGGCCAGAATACTTCAATGTGGGCTGAAACATGCCTCTTGGGCTCCTTATTGCACTCTATACTGGAGCAAGGTTGGAAGCTTGCTTTTCTTATTCCATAGATCTAAAGTCAGAGGTAGGATGATGAAGCTGACTGAGAAACACAATGTGGAAAGAAAGAAGACTTTTAAAATAATAATTTTTATCCACCTTCCAGCCAAGATTCTGGTTCATAGATCACTATCTGGTTGCTTCTGAGTTGCTTCTACAGACAATTACTATAATCTTGCACCATTTTACATAGTTTTTCAGCTTCAACAGGGCAACTACATAGACTTTTAACTGGAGAATATACAATCGTTTGCTTTAAAGATTCAATTGGTTTCACTGTATATAGTTAATGAGCTATCTAAAAGTGTATCAGTGAAAAGAGCTCATTGTGCTGTGTCTTATCCTATCTGTAAATGAGTCTTTAAAAGCTCTGATCACTATCTCCACACCATCCTCGAATAAAAGGATACATTGGCATCAAGCAGCAAGCAAAGTATTAAATTGAAATGTTAGAGGAAAAGAGCTAGTTAATTGGTACATGGATTTCTCAAGATGATAGCTCCTGCTTGAAGAAAATCTTCACGAGGGTAAAAAAAAGCCATTTACATCCAGATAGAATGCTATGGCCCCAAAACATTGAAAACTCTTCTTTTGAATCTTGTTTCTAGGTTCAAGTACACTTCTCACTGCTCTTCACTTAATATACTCAGTAGTAAAGTACAGAAAGAACTGGTTCATCACTACCCTGAATTTGCCAATTATAACAAAAAACATGTTGATGAATATAAATGCTTTGTATTTAATGTTGTTCTCATTACTCTACTTTTCTTGCTATAGCAGGTAACTATCTTCTCTCCTATGGATTGCCATTGGGAATTTTATCTTTCAGAGAGCAGGAACATGCTGGAAAATGATTTATTTCTCATCAAACAGCTAAAGCAATTTAGAATCCCCAGATAAGGGAAGGAATTCTCACAGTCCTTCCAGAAAGATCCCAGAGTCGTTGAAACAATTAAATAAGAAAGCTAAATTTCCAGTCAGCTTGTATGTACTGTGAAAAGAACACAGTCCAATACTAAAAAAGATGTGTTCCCACCTAGACTGTTAGGTGCTGGAATGTAAGGATGGCACACTTTCAAGAGCCATAAGCAGCCATTATGTCACATTCAAATAGCCCTTTGAAGCACCTTAACTCATGGTGTGCCTTGCAGTTGATCCTACCTCTGTTTCTTTTGAGATTTTCTTCTCTCTCTGTCATTGCAGATGTTGGTGATGGACTCTTCCCATCCCCAAGGTCATGGGAGCGAGTGACCTTTGCGCTGGCTCTTCCACGCCTTGCAAGGCAAGGCTTAAAGGGTTAAGCTGCTTTTGTGTGGATCATCAGTGACATCCAGTGGCTGCTCAGGTGATGGCAGGTGAGCTTTCCCAATCCCGAGTCCCACTGCAGTGGAGGGATACGAACTGAAGAGGACGTGAACTAGCTGACTGCGTTCCTTGTCCTGGCTGAGCTCACATGCTGTGGAAATTGTAATTATTGATTTATTTTTCAATACTATTATACTTAGCTGCATATTTTTTCTTCTGTGGAGCCCATTTCTTCCAGGCATATCTTGTCCATTCTGACACAACAAGTAAAAAATGGAATTGCCCAGAAGAAATCTCTTACATCAAGAATATATAACAAGCAAAAAGGACAATCCCATGAGGGGAAAAGGAAAGAAGAAGGAAAAAACCACTTAGACCCCTTTCTATGACCCCACCACTCTAAATTTTATTGTATAAATTAGATGGTGAACTGGAACACCAGTGAAACAAACCATGGATGGTTTTTGTTTTGTTACTTCATAATATTTAATTCACTCCTTGTCTTAAATATAGATCAGAAGTTCTGTTCATAACAAATTACACATATTCCAGGTTTAGACCTTAAATGATCGAACCAATTATCACCCATTTCCTGTTTTGTTATGTTTTAAATGAAAACCAGTTATTTTGAAATCCTCTTTTTGTCTTTCCCAGTTTCTATTTCATTCTGTAACATAGTCTGGGTTGTCTTCCTATATTTGTGTATTATTCCCACATAGTCCCTACATAGTCCCTTGAGGTTCTAAGTTATAACCATGTGTGTGTTTACCTTGACAACTTCTCAATCTCCACTAAAACTTTAAGTCTTTATTCTAGCTGTCCATGCTAGCTCATGCTTTCCATCTCTACTGTATATAATTATGGGCTATATGAATAAGGTGCAGGTCTCTGCCTATCCTTGGTGGCCAGTCTGTTTACAGAGATTTATAAGCCTGTTACAGGCTCTGGCCAAGGAACTGTCCTGTATACCCAATATTCTGTATTCTGCCTGTTCACCACCAAATAGGTACATTTTATACTCCAGGCAAACCAGAAAACTTTCCAGCTCACATAACCTGTGAATTAAAACCACAAGTCATTTTCTTCTCCAGAATCATAAAAAAACCCCAAAAAACAAACCCCCCCAAAAAAAAAACCAAAAAAAAAAACCAAAAACAAAAAAAAACCCCAAAAAAACCCAAAAAACCCCAAAAAACCAAAAAACAAAAAACAAAAAACCTCAAAACAAAACACCCAATGAAACCTGACCCAAAAGAACCAAAAATCCCCACATATATCTATAAATAATTCACTATCTTGTTTTCTAGATAATTGTCACTAACATTTTTATAAAACAAGCTAGTGCTCAGTAGCACAAAAAATATAGAAGTTTGGGTTATGACACACAAAATAATCTTCAAATCCTACTAAGTATTTCTACCTCATCTACATTCAGTTATCAAAGTCCATGTACCTCAAGACACAGAGATTTGATCCAACCAGAATCTTTTGTAATAAAGCTGAGATAAAATTTGGTGGTTTAATAACTAGTCAACAGCCAATTAAATACCAAGTGTTATACCATTTTAATATATAAATAGTTATTTATTCAAAACTAGAATATCATGCAACAATGTATTTCTAATGCACCCATGAAATAATTTGGTTTTTTCCACGTGCAAAATACTCTAATAACCGGCTGTTATAATTTAACCCCAAACCAATGGGCAAATGCAGAAATGCAGGATAGCACATGGAAGTTATACTGATCAGCATAAACACTTTTCTGGGATAGAAATATTGTGCTCTTTTACCTTCCTGGTGCTGTCAGGGTACAGAAAAAAAAGAGTTTGTTCCCTTGGTTACAACAATGCATCTTCCCACTTCACATATACAGATTCAATTCATAAGCAATTAAGACAATATGGAAATCTGGTCAATTCATCATCATCATGAGTGCAGTGCATATTTCATATATGTAACTAGATAAAGGAAAATTTTTAAATTGCTGCACTAAATCACAAGGTTAGAATATGTACTAAAATGGACAAAATAGAACAAGAGAGAAAATAATCCTGCATTTCAGTCATGTTGTGTGATTATTTTACTTAATATATTGAGAGATAGAATTTTACTTTTAGTAGTAATGGTTATCTACAGACCTACTTTTAAAGGAGACAATAAAAACATTCACACATCTTTTGAAATATTAAACATAGGCTTATAAATTGATTAGGTCAATGCATCTGTAAGGCAGAACTGTCAAAGGGAAAGAAATACACATAGATTAGGGGAAAGAAATATAGATAGATCACTAAAACTAGCTAAATATTTCCTGTCAGGCATTTATATTCTGTCTCTCAAGTTCTCCTAAATATTTGCTCTGAATTTATTCTAAAACCTAAACATCATCACTAGTACTGAATGAGAAAAAAAAAAAATATGTAAAATAGATGGCATAACTTCAAATCACAATTGGAAATACTCTCAAAGGCTTCCAAGGGATGAAACAGCATCAGATGAGGGAACCTCAGGGATCATTTACAAAGATGTCTGTTCTTCAATCATTCTTTAAATTAAGTAAAGTTTTGTGACTTAAGCCAAATGTAAATTGCCTCTCATCTTAACAAAAGCAAGGCAAAAGTGTCCTCTTGTATCCCTTTTTATTTCCTTTTTTAAACATTAAGTAATTTTTTCCATAGCAAAAGGAGTTCAAAACATGTAAAAAGTTCTCTATAACAAAGGTGCATTAGTGACAAACCCCATGTTTTTTAGGCAGAAAGAAATCTACACACATAATTACTATCTTCTCCATTTATCACCTTACTGCAAAATAAGAGGATAGATGTCAAAATCTACTCTGAAGTTTCTAAATTGTTTTGTGAAAAATGTGATGCTTCACTAATTAGGAAAATTTATATTCAATTTTCTTCCCATCCCTACCTCCCCACTCCCTGAGGATACAGATTATTTTGTCATAGCAATTTGTTCAAGCATGTGGAGTTATAAATTCACAAGAGTTCCATTTGTCTGTTATTCTGAGCTCCTTCAAAACATGTCCAGTCCATGTTACATATGGATTCCTATGTCTACAGTAAACATCCATATATATTAAAGACCAGAATGTGCCTTCCTTACTGAGTTCATTAAATTTGCCCTGTCCCAGTGACCCTCAGCGTGAGGAAAAGTGAGATGGTACTCCATGGGCTTGGCTTTCCAAATTTCTCCAGTTTTCTGTGACTAAATTCCAACTCTAAGGTCCCTTGTGAAAACAGAGGGCAGATTCTGCTGCCAGGAAGAGGAAAAGCAATCTCTAATTTGTCTCTCAAGCCTGACCCTTCTGCTGAGACATGCATTCATCTTCACTCACAGCCCAGCAGTTTGACATCTCAGTGTCTGAAGCCACATGGCAGTTTACTGTAATGCTAAAGTGGAACTGAAAGAGGGAGAGATGTCATTTTGTCACTAGATGGAAAGAGGAGCAGAATGGGCTTTGACTGGATACCTAATAAGTGTGTTAGAGAGCACTGTCAAAATGGCAGATCCATCCTTAATGCAATGAGTATCCTATAGGTATTCTCCACTCTTCAAAGGCAGTCCTCAGGCTTGATTCTGCTTTGAAATAAACCTTCCATCTCTGTTGTTCAAAGAAGTTAATAGAGTTTTGTTCTTAATTAATTTGCTACCGAATGATTAAAAAAAAATAGGAAGTTGTTAATCGTTCATGTGAAACTGATTTTTACTAACTTTTTGTTACAGCTTACTAATTTTCACTCTTCATTTTAAAAGCTCCTTATCTAGCCTCTTATTTTCTTCCCTATTACAGGAGAGAAGGTGAATGTTCAACTCAATTTATTTTGATTATTATTTTTTTAATGAAGATATTCTTTGTTATATGATAGAATAACCTGGACAGAACAAATTATCAGTGTCACATTGATTAAGAGAATCTGTCATTTTGGTCAAGTTTTACATATTGAATTTTTAGCATATTACTTTTTTAGAAACTCATTAAAAGTTTTTGGGTTTTTTTAAATACAATTGGTTCAGCAGCCCTCTATTTGATAACAAATCTTGGTGTGACAGAAATTGCATGTATTTAGAAATTAAACAATTACCACAAGGTTTGCAAGAACAGCAGAAGCACAAATATTGATTCATCATCTGACCCACTTTGCCTGCACTGGAAGTTAAGTATTTGCTAACACTGGATGACACAATGGTTGTAGTTTATCTTGCTAAACCTAAATCTTGAGTCAATGTAAAGCCCACGTGATGTGAAAATGTATTCTAGCTCCTTATAAATATTTTTATAAAGATATTCTCAATACTGTGAAGCCAAACTACATTAAAAATGTGCCTATTCCCTTCCACAATGTAGCTACAAGGGTATACATGTTTGCATTTAAAATGTTTGACTCTATTTACATATTTCATAGATTTACACTGCAGATTTATATAAAGGAAACAATTATAGCCTCCTCATAAGTTCACTTTTTTATCTAAATAAATGCCATGTTATATTATTATTACATTATAACCAAAACTAACAGAACATATTGTAAAGATTTAATCACCCTTGCTGTCTATAGATCAGAAAACCAATGACTATCTATCAAGGACTATTTTTTAATGTATTCTTTTATTCAGACAAGGATTAATTATTCCTGATCTTTTACTTTGTTAAATGGCAAAAATCAAAGTAGTGATATCACAGACTTTCAAAACCATTAAGGCATTTGTGTGTCACTGAAATCAGACTTAAGCACTTATTTTTTTCTAAAGATTTGTTTTTACATCTCTTTTGATTTATTACCATAGAGGCATTTGCACTGTGACATAATTCTTTTGAGAAGCTGCCATTTCATTTTTGTTCACAGTCCTTAAGCTGCTGTATTCACAAAAAAAAAAAATTGTATGGCTAAAATTGACCAAAATGTAGAAAGTAAAACAATGTAACTAGTATACTCATCTGGGAAAGAAACTGGTTTTGAGATTCATGAACATACAAAAAGTTTCTCCATAGAAATAAGTTATCTCCACTTTCAGAAGAAATAAAAAAACTCATCAGATATTGTAGCTACTCAGATAGAATTGGTTCAAAGTATTCTGAAGAAGCAGTAAAAAGATGAGAGTGCTCTGATAACTCCAGAAAGTTAAATAAAGGTATCTATCAAAATTGAACTTTTCCAATGCTAACATTCCTTTGTGAAGAAAAGAAAATTAAAGAAATTTTTAAAAGC
The DNA here is from genome assembly GCF_029582105.1 of Oenanthe melanoleuca. Classification (NCBI taxonomy): domain Eukaryota; kingdom Metazoa; phylum Chordata; class Aves; order Passeriformes; family Muscicapidae; genus Oenanthe; species Oenanthe melanoleuca. Next base: position 36,513,223 of record NC_079337.1, on the reverse strand, counting down.
ATAAAACCAGTCAAGCTGAAGGCTATCTCATGGCTGGCACTTTCACAGCCACGTGAAGCTCAAGAGGAGGCTTCCCCATTTGCACAGTAACATAAGCAATGCATTACAACTTAGTTGCAGTATAGACATGCACAGGGATTTCTTCAGGAACATTCCCATTCAGAAAAAAACTCCCTGGAAACAGCAAACAGAACAGAAACTCTTACAACATATCATCAGGGTTAATTTATTGTACCTGGGGAAAAGTGTCACACCCTTTAAAGAGCTGTAGCAAATTAATTTCAGAACAGGGATATCTTGGAAGTATTCTGAGAGCCCACTATCGTTTCACATAACAGAAAAAGCCCAAAAGATACTGTTTAGTCAAAGGCATTAACTACTAAACATAATTTAAGAACTCCTAGAGCTGTGTGAAATCATATCTATAAGGCCTGGAATTTAAGGAAATGAGAATATTAAAGCAAGAGTAAAAAATGTTCTAAAATATGCTGCATTATGGGTGATATGACTCCATTCCACTGATACCTTTCCTTCAGGAAAGAAAACATGTTTAAAATCTGGTGTCTCTATATGCAGGCAGACTATTAGGCTCTGTAAATAGGTTTAAAATGTCCTAACATTTCTGAGGCTTTCTTATCTCTTGTTCATTTACCTTTCTTTAGATTGCTTTCACACTTTTCCCCCTTTCCATTAAATTATTCAAGAACTCCTCTTTATAAAGGTCACAGTCATAAAAACCAGGGAAGGGGAGCACTGGCATGAGATTCACAGGACCAATGAGGCAGCACACAAAGTGGATTGTGAAGGACTCATAAAACCTGAGGCCAGAAGGAATCATCAGATCATCTAATCTGATCTCCAGAATATGACAAGTCATTATATCTCACTTACATAGACCAGAGGGAAAATGCCTAAAATGCCTCAGCTTTTCACTAAAAATGGTAATGTTATCTCTTTGGCTACCAGCTGTAGGCAGGGGCAAGTTGACCAAACAAATTGCTAGTACCTTCCATGAAAGTTATCCTATACTTTATGGAATTATTTCTGTATCCCTGTATGAAACAAGATTCAGGGAGATTTACTGCTCAGAGCAGAGAGAAAACAGCACTCTTTCTTCCAGCTTCCTCCTCATTCTGGCAGAAGTTCAGCCTGGCATCAGCACTGCCTTGATGATCAAATACAAACAGAGGCTTTGACAAGCAGAAACTACTCAAAACAGGCTCATGAGCTTCACTGTGTGATTTGTTGCTGATATGGATCCCAGCTGAGTCAAACTAATGAAGCCACTGCCTAATTAAACCATATCTTTTGCTTTTTTCCTTCCTGCCACAGACAACAGATGGGTTTGGCCAGTACCCACCCTGGTGTACTCATTGTTTCCACTGGTGGCTTTGTTCCAGTGGCTCATAATTTGCCTTGTAGAAAATAAAAGTAAAATAATGTAAAAGGTGACCAAGTTCTTATTTGAATCTATCTTCCTTCAGTTTCCTGTCAGTGGTTCTTCTTATGACTTACCTCTAATGAAAATAAGCCAATATCCAATGGCACTGCTAACACACTTCATTCAGGTCAGCTGTCAGTCTTCTGCCATTCTAAACAGGTGCCACTTCTGAAGTATTGCACAGACAGCCATTTTTGTGCAGTACCTAGAAAATACTTCTGGCTCTGCTCTGTACCTTCTCCACTTTTACAAGTGAACACCAGACCTGTGTGGAGAAATACAGATTGATTCCAGCAGCACTGAACACACAGGCACACTCCCTGCCTTCCCTACTTGTCCTCACTTGCTTGTCCACTGCCCACTGACTCCCAGGGTTGTTTTCAGTAAACTTATTTCCCATTCTGTACATCTAGTTCTCATTCTGTGTTTTGTTGGGTTTCATTCTTTATGCAAAATTTTGTCTATATTATTTAAAACGTCTATTTAAACCGCCTTGTCATTTTAGGAGGGACCAAGATTTAAAAAACTCATCTTTTAAACTCACTGCCATGCTTTATACCCTATATAAATTCTACTAAATCTATTCTACTAAATCTATTCTATTCTATTCTATTCTATTCTATTCTATTCTATTCTATTCTATTCTATTCTATTCTATTTTATTCTATTCTATTCTATTCTATTCTAGTATAGTCTAGTCTAGTCTAGTCTATTCTATTATCTATCTATCTATCTATCTATCTATCTATCTATCTATCTATCTATCTATCATTTAAGATGAAACTGTTGAGAAAGACATTGAAAAACTTTAGATTCAATACCAAAAGCTTGCAGCAACTCCCTAAGCAAAACCCCTTTAACAACAATTTCCCATTTATGGGTTATTTTTTCATCAGCATGTTAATTAAATTTTGATTTAGCTACATTTCTCTTGATATCTTACAGCATTAATCTTTTTGTCAGATTTCTAGTTATTAAATACATTAAAATGATACATTCATACATTAATGCCTCATTCATACATGCTAAATGCCTCAATAATAACTCAGAGATATAGTTACCTTTTTGAGAGAAATTTGTAAAATGTTGGTTTGACAAGACTTACTTGCTATAAACCTACAGTGAATGGCATTAATTATATTCCTAAACAATACTTGCAGTAAACAGCTAGTGGACAATCCATCAAATAAAATAGGTTTGCACACTGTATTTGGCCTCTGTCAAGAGAAGTCAGTAGGAGTGTTTCCATCCATTCTTTAGTCTTTGGGAGAGGCCTTTCTTAAACACTTTAAAACTCACACATTAATTTCAAAGGCAGTCTGTTCAGTGACACTTCATAAACATGTAGAAGACTCTATTTAGTGAAAAAGCTTACTTGCTACAAGTGATTCATCCAGCTTTAGAGAGGCTATATCTACAAGGTACTGAAATACTGGAGTTAACACTATTTCAAGGTCTTCCCTTTGCACTTCAAGTTTATAATCACTGTTCATATTTTGTTGGCTTTTCACAGACAGCATCACTAAAAAGAAGTGGAATGCTTCAAATGCAAGCAAGCAGATAAATAGCACAAGGCTCATGGGTTGGTGTCAGTAGGAATTCTTTAGAAAATGCTGGATGAGAAGAGGAATACCTTGTTGCTAAGCTACCTTTGTTTCATTTAGTGCCATAATTATTTGTTGCTTAAAGAAAAAGCATTGACATTTTCCCCCTTAGTCCCTGCCATATGGAAGATAGGCTTTTAAGATTCTCTTATGAGAAATGCACGTTTATAATATACACCTTTATGTTCTCCAAGTGGAAGAATCAACATGCTGGGGGATAATCAAGATATTTCAGGTTTCAAGAACTTCTGCTGTTTCACAATCATTCTGATATTCCTGACACTTTAATTTTAGAAGCAAATATACTTCCTACTTACTTGATTATATATTTCCCTACTTTTCAATCAATCAGGAAATGTGCAGATAAAATTATCTGTCATACACTTTAATCACTATGTAGAACTGTTTCTCCCTTCTGGAGGGTTAACAAAACAGATGGCATGAGTGAATAGGCTCATATTTCAGTTTTTAATCACACTCACCACCAGAGGTCTTATTGGGTCCATATGATTTTGATATATTTACTTTAAAAACAATAAAGAAATACTGTAAATTATAAATGATGCCAAAGCAATTGCCATCCCAAATATGTTCAGCTGAAGATGTGTGGAAATGCTTTCCTGAATTTTGTGGCAAGTGATTTTTATCTGAAGACCTCAAGAAAACTTTGAACATCACAGAGCTTCTGTACATGTGTATGTGTGTGAAGAAATATTAATCTTTTGCTCTTGAAAGAGAGACAGTAAAAGGCTACTTGAGCCATATAGATAGAGATTAAGTGATGCAACCAATGTCACAAATTAAGCCAGTAGCAGAGTTAGGGACAGTACCTGGAGTCAGTATTTAATTTTGGTTCTTACTAATTTATTTTATTCTGAAGATAAGATATGAAATCTTTTGCACTCTCTTCTAGTGTCAATTACAGCCTGGCATCAGAAGTATGTTGGAAGACAAATACTCTGCACCTAGAGCTGTGTGAGCCATGGGATAAAGTGCCCTGTAGCTGTCAGCCTAAAGTCCTGATGTACCTCTTCAGTGCTTATACACAGTAGTAGAAATACACAGAAGCTACAGAAAGTGTTAATAAGAGCAAATTAGTCCTTCCTTTCTATATTGCTTCTTGAATGATATTAAAAAAAAATGGTAAGCATAATTTTTTTCCGGTTTTGGGGAGGGACTTTTTGTTGTTTTATTTTGTTTTGTTTTGTTTTGTTTTGTTTTGTTTTGTTTTGTTCTTTGGTGGTTTTTCCAATCACATTCAGAAAAACCTATGTACAGATATAGATGTGATGAGTCTGTAGAACCAGCACAGTATGAAGCCATCCATGACCCAAAGCAATGCATGGTTTTCATACAGATTTGACCAGTAATTTTAGTTTAAAAATCTTTAGGGGGAAGTGGCGGAGTGGGAGGGAAATGCTCCATAGTAACACTTCTTCTCTAAGGTCAAAATTCTCTCTTCATTCAAAATTCTTGATTGCACAGTCCAAAAGCTAAATGCCTGAGCAATGAACAAATGAGACACTGGGATAAACACATAAAAGAAAATAACCTATTTCTTCAATCAAATAAATCACTTGTCCTTCCCAGTGAAGCTCTTACTCACCCATCAGAGCCAGCCACCTTATTCCTTGTTATGTGTCTCTATAAACAGCGACCATTTCACTGTAATTTGACAATAGACATAAGCTCAGTGTTTGACAAGCAGTCAAAAATAAGGAGCTATACCCTTGAAAAATAAACAGTGTGCTAGTACATAAAGAACCACCAAGAGAGAGGAAAAAAACCCTTAAAATATTTCATTTCTTTAATCACTTTCCTTGCAGGGTTACTGAATCAAAAAGAAAGTCCTGGTTTTATTTCAGTATCATTTCACCTTGCTTTCATCAACTCCCATGCTGCATTTTTACATTTCCTACCTATTTAAGGACCCACTGAGGACCATGTTCACACATTCTTACTCATTTATCTTTGTCACTTGTAATTACCAGAGTGGCCATTTCCTTGCTCGTGCATATTCCCGCTCTACTCCTCTTTCTTCCTTCCCTCCTAGGAGGAGTGTGACACTCTTCATTCTAGGCACCCTTGGCTGTACCATCTGTAGGAAGATCAAAGACAGGGTCATATCCATCTAATAACAAGAGAGGAAACAATCCTGTAGGTGAACACTCTATTAGCCTCCTTCTTCATTTTATTCAGGTCAGTGCTCAGGGACTTTCAGATGTCTTTGAACAAATGGATGTGAAAATGAAAGACAAGTTATAAAGAAATAAGTTTCTTTTCTTACACAAGTTAGGCTGATAGGTTGAACCACGCCAGTGTTATAATAGTCTTTTCCCTGGGCAGCTCAGGAAGTATCTTTTCTGAACAATCCTTACCCTTCAAAATAAAGCATAAAAATCTGCTTCCATCTTGAGACTTGCAGCTATTAAAAAATGTCCAGAGGCAATAAACTGAAGACTTGTGTAGGATACTGAGGACATTTATTATTGACAGGAAATCAGTCTTCCATGATAGCTGAACTCCAAGATCTCTCTGTGGAGAGGAATAATTTCTCCACTGGTGTAAACAGGCAAAGCTTTACTGACTCTGGTAGTGCTGCATTAGTTTATACCAGCAGAGAACTTAAACTAAAATCTTTAATTTGTTTTGGATGCTTGGAACCGAAAGTTTCAGTCACTGTGCTGCAAGAGCACCCTGAGCACAGGGCTGCAGTGGGCAGAGGCTTCTGGCTGGGTCATGAAGCCTTTCTTCTGTACCACAACTCCACAGCATGAAAACACAGCAGGAAGAGCAGGAGAAGCAGCAGCCATATAGTTTAGGAGACCTTCTCATTTCTATCTCCCTCCATGAATTTTTGGTTCAGCTGACTGCCCCAAAGACTAAAGCAGCTGTTGTGATCCTCTTTAGCACGTCTTAGTGCTGTGTGCTGTGAGACAGCCTGTGTGTGCCTCAGTGAAAAAGAGTTATATTAACTAAAAATCAGGCACTGCATTTCTCGCCAGAACAAAACTTATGTACATGAAAATATTTGGAACAATATTCCAAGTGCTTTTGTCAGGTGTTCTTTTGTGGGTTTTTTTCGAAGCACAAAATTTCTTATTTATTGCAGAGATAACTAAAAGCATGGAGAAATATTTTCAAAACAGGAGATAAAAAAAAACCCACAAAAATTCAGTCATATCAATATATGTGCATATGAGACAGTTTCTAGAGCTGATAATGCTGTCTCAGACACTTTGTCTAATGCTGGTAATATTGAGTGTTGCATTAAAATCCTATAAAGAAGTGTGTCTTCAGCATGTGCAAAGTTTCTAAAAATGCCATTGCTATTGACTTTAACATCCCCTAGCTGAGGGCTTGCTCCTTTATTGGATTATTTTTTTCCCCAGATGGAATTATATAAACTCAACTTTTCATCAGTTGAAAGGTCCCAGGCAGTTTAATAGAAAACATATTCCTACTGCAGAATTGTAGAGGATGTTTCAGTGTTTCTTTCAGTAACAGCTTATTCTCCACTAAACTCAGTTTTTTCCATTTCAAAAACTATAAATGATTCATTTCTCAATTCAGTAGGACATCTAAATAAATGCCTAACTTCATGAATATGGCTAGTTTACTTGAAGATATTGACAATGCTTTATTATATGGTTAACTCAAAGCTAATGATAAGAGTTTTGCTAAATTAGAGCCACTGTACATATATATATCATTTTTCCAGATACATATTCCCTTAATTTAATGAAACATATAATAATTACAACATATTATAAATAATATAAATAGAAAGTAATAAAATAGAAACAAATATAATAATGTTATATTATATAATAAATATATAATTCTGTTGCTACATTATTATTGTTTAAGGAAATCAGTTGATGCATTTGATTATCTCATCTTGAAAAAGTGCAGTAATTCCTGTCTTTCAAGATTACTTTGGGTAGTTGCTGCAGTTGATTATAAGTTCCACTTTTTAAACTAATTGTGTCACCATGGATCAATAGAATGGTAAGATGAGTCTTTCTAGGCCTGATTGGCTGAGTAGAACTTGGCTAAGAAAACTAAAAATATTACATAAATTATCGTTTAGTGCCTACCACACTTTAATATGCCCTGCTATTAGTTCAAACTATATGTTTCAAAAAAGAAAATAAGAGACAATATTAAACAAGGTGTTCCCCTAATCAAGCTTTGTTATACAGCTGCTTGCCACTCTTTAGAGAACCAGATGCCTCATTTTCATTTATACAAATGTAATAATAGTAATCAATGTAACAGGAATAGCTGCTGAGGCCAATGTTTTTTTAGTTTTGAGGCCAATGTTTTGTGGGGTTTTTAGGTTTTTTAAAGCTTGTCTTCTTTGAAATAACCCACTAAAATCTGGGAAACTATTGCTAAGCAAGCACTAGCACTTCACCAGACTATCATGGGGTTACATTTGTTTCAGAGACTTACTTGAAACAGAGCCAGAGGTAGAAGAACAGTGATGTAGACTATACCTGCAGCACACACACACACACAAAAAAAAAAAAAAAAGAATTGGTTAATAGACAAAGAAATACAAGATGTGGATAAACAGACCTTCAACAAAACAATGTCCCTTGCCACACTGAAATGAGAACAAGCTGTTGTTTTCCTCCAGGATGTAAAGGAATAGATGCTGAGAGTATGAGTCTAAGAATTGATGCTGATGCAAAATACTCCTTTCAGACTTGAGATATTTTGAACACCATGACAAAAGTCTATTATTTTCAGGGCAGCTCATTAAAATGTATGAAGGTGTTGCCATTATTAGAAAGATACCACTTACAATAAAGTCAGTAAATTTCAGAGAAGGTCATACCAAAGATCCTATATCAGGTGAAAAATACCTATATGGTGCTATAATGGGACTCAAGAATGTGCTGGCAGAAGTTCAGGTTTCTTAGGTCACCTGTCATCATAGCAGTGGCTGCTGGTTCTAAGAGAAGGATGAACGTATTTTAAGAGATCTCTCTGTGGATTCAGCAAT